>NW_026017381.1:0-17028 GCF_020466585.1 Dendroctonus ponderosae
TTTCGAATTTCACTTCAATCGGCTGAAATACTCAACATTATTCTAAGCGAATGAATCCTAAACCCCCATACCTTCAGATGCAATTTGGTCCACTCCCCAAAAAGTGAAGTTCCTTTCATGCGACGCCCCAATTATGTCCGAAAAATGCGTCAGCCACAATGAGAACGGAAAGTCCTTCGGATGAGTCTGTTTGGACCAAAGCCCTTCGAAGATCATCTGAAATAGTCCAGATCCAGACCTGGTTTGGACTGTATATTTCATCTTAAGTTACACTGTATTTGGCTTCTTCGCAGGCACAGCAATCGTTCTCATCGAACTTGATGTCTTTATCAGTTTGCTCGCAGAATGTTTTGCTCAGACGGCCATCGTCCGCAAACCAGCGCTCCGCATTCTCCAACACCATGGCCCTAAGAACGCGAGGTGGGGCAAAATTGCAAAAAATCGTACAAACCCTTACCTGAAAGTAACGCATCCAGAGCCCGGCGGGGGCGCCGCCCACATAAAATAAGTCTCAGTTTTGAGGTTGGCATTTTTTTCGGAAATCGTGTTAACGCACTCTTCATTGAACGTCGTGTGATTGTCGCCGTACAGTTGAAAGCTGCCGACATTTTGTGGAGAAATATTCTCCGGATGTTCGGTGGATTCCACGTTTACAATGAAGCGCTGGAACTGCTGGACTCTGCCCAACACAGTCGGCCCCATCAGGAGCACTAAAATGCCTCAAAGCTCAAACAACCGCGTTTGGCAGGCTTCTGAAGCTACTTACAAGTGTATAGTTGTCCAGGTACATATTTGGCAGGATTATCATTGATCTGGATCTTGTATCCATTATCACCTGGCGTTTTGTCGTGGCGCGATTGGTAGATACTGGGAATTCGGGGACATTCTCCCATCACCTGCTGATAGCACAGGACCAGCAGCAACGCCTTCATCAGCATCCTGCTGCCGTTAATCAACCGCACTAAGTGACCACTTTGTTTTCTCTGTTCGCTTTATCAAAGTTGCCTTCACTTGACCCGGGCTATCAACATTATCCCGGTTTCCTGATTATTTCTAGACGCAATCTCTTTCGCCATACAACGTTGGATTCTTAAGACGAATTTGAACAAAAACTCAGTTGCAGTAATAAAAAATTGTTTTATTTCCTGATTCACATGGGAGGCACAGTCTTAAGGGGCCAAACGGGATTTTAAACAACCTGAACAATTCAAATAAACGTTTGGAAACTCCAAAGCAGAATCTGGATAAATTGCGCAAAATTGACATAAAAAAAAACTATTTTCGTACAAGATTATCGTTGTTTTACCTCTAGAACGTCAGTATGGGGCCCTCTCTGTGGTCCAGGATATCTGGAACAAAATCATTGTTTGAAATAAAATAATCAATAAACAAAGTTTGGTTGTAATAAAAACGAATTATAAAAAAGCTTTGAAACTCGACCCCAAAGGCGACGAAAATGTAATTTTTGCCCCAGTACGAAATACCCATGAAACGGGACATTCGAATATTGGAAATTTTTTGGTCCTTTCTAGATTGAAAACGGCTGCAAATATCGCAATCGTAATTGCCATTGTGGAAGATAATTTAATTCGCTATAATTTGGCATAAAAAAGATAAACCTCTGAGTAGGGCTTTGCCCTTTTCCAGACACTTGAGGGTTGAAAAACCGTTTTTTTTAAGACGCCCCAAAAAAGTCAATCGCACGTAATTCAAAATCTCAACCAACAACCTACATTTTATTTTAATTCTGAACATTAAGCCACCACAAGTGCCTATTGTACTAAATAATTCTTGGGGCTTGTTTAGGCCTTTGCCCTCTTAAAGGGCCTTCAAAGTTTTAAAAGTGGCATATCTCCGATACGGTTGCTGATAGCTCGAAAGCCGTAAGGACTTTTTCTCTAGAGCGTCTCCAAGACTACATTTTGCTGAATAGGTTTGATTATAAAATTCTATCCTTTAAAAAGATAGAAGCAAAAATGTGGAAATAAATGCGCGTGCGGATGTTTAAAATAGAATAGCACCCAAAATTTTTTTTTTAAACTAAAGACTTTTTGATTGCCTGCATCGAGCACTATATTCTATCATATATGTGGTTTGATCAGAAATTCCAAACCTCTAAAAAGAAAGGCAAAAATAGGAAATCCAGTTTTAAAATACCGCATTTCTTGGACTATGTCTACAATATTTGATGAGTCATAGAAAACATTTAGATAGAGGGTGTTGGATGTCACTCAAACTTTCTAACCTCTAAAGAAATTAAAGCAAAATTAACAATTTTCGGGGTTTCCACAGCTTAAAACACCCAATATCACATCAAAAAAAGGCAAAAACAGTGCATATCTGGGAAACGGAAAAAAATACCTTGTATGTTACAAGAACCATTTCGATAGGGCGGTTTGAAAGCTATCTCTCATCGATATGAGCTGCATTAAATTTATAACCTCAAAAGGGATAAAACAGGAATTTGATGATTTTTGTCAATTTTCACTTATATCTTGCAAAAACGGTGCATATCTGGAACACGCTAAAACACATATAATTAGTCATACGAACCATTTCGATAGAGCGGTTTTAGAGCTATTTGTAATCAATACAAGTTGCCTTAAATTTCTAACCTCAAAAGAGATAGAAAGGAAAGTTGATGATTTTTGCCTATTTTCACTTTTACCTTGGAAACGGTTGAAGCTACCTGAAATATTGGTAGAACTTTTTTGATCAGGCATCTTACATACCATCTTTCACTCTCTCAGTTTGTCCATAACTTTCTAAACTCTTAAAAGATAGAAGCAAAAATATGAAATTTTTGGTGTCACCGCAGCTTAAAACCCCAATATCTTCGAAACCAGTAAAAATATCCCATCAGCCACTATGATCTTTTTGATAGCGCGTATAATATAAAACTGTATTGCACTTTTGGGGTTTTATGCGAAATTCTTAACCTCTAAAGAGACAGAAGCAAAGAAGGCAAAAACAGTCCATATCTGGAAAACGTGAAAACATATATAATTGATCATCCGACCCATTTCGCTAGCTTGGTTTGAGCGCAATCTCTAATCATTAGAAGTTGCTTAAAATTTCTAACCTCAAAAGATATAGAAAAGAAAGTTGATGATTTTTGCCTATTTTCACTTTTACTTTGAAAAAGGTTGAAACTACCTGAAAAATTGTTAAAACGTTTTGATCAAGCACCTCAAAAACCATTTTTCACTTCATCAGTTTTTCTATAAATTCCTAATCTCTTAAAAGACAAGCAAAAATATGAAATTTTTGGTGTCACCGCAGCTTAAAACCCCAATATCTCCGAAACCAGCAAAAATATCCCATCAGCCATTATGATCTTTTTTATAGCGCGTATTGAGTACTGTATTGCACTTTTGAGGTTTTAAGCGAAATTGTTAACATCTAAAGAGATAGAAGCAAAAAAAGGAAGAAACATTGCATATCTAGAAAACGACACAAATTATCTAATGTGTCATAAGAATCATTTCAATAGGGTCGTTTCATACCTATCTCTAGTCCATATCAGTTTCATTCAATTTCTAACCTCAAAAGAAATAGAGCAAAATGTTGATGATTTTTGTCTATTTTCACTTACATCGTGCTAACCGTCGAAGCTACCTGAAAAATCTGTGGCACCGTTTCGATCAGGGACCTCAGAAACTATCTTTCACTCATTTAGTTTGCGCAAAAATGCTTAACCTCTAAAATGATTGAAGTTTCACCAAAGTTTAAAACCAAGTCAAAAACGAGCAAAAAAAATCAAATGATCCATTATGACCTTTTTGATAGCTCGTCTCAAGAGCTATCTTTTACTAATGGGGTTTGTACCGAAATTCCTAACCTCTAAAAAGATGGATGCAAAAATGTAAAATTTTAGATGTCACCGCAGCTTAAAACTCCCAATATCTCTTAAGCGAGCCAAAAAATCCAATGTTTCGTTATGACCTTTTTGATAGCTGTCTGAAGAGCAATATTTTACTAATTGGGTTTGTAACGAAATTCCTAACCTCTAAAAAGATACAAGCAAAAGTATCCAACTTTCCCTCCCTGGACTACTTGACAAATATTTTCATCAAAAATCGAGAAAAGCAGTGAATCTTATTACCTTTGGCTATGCTCCACCATGGCAGGGTAACGTAAGTGAGAAAGGCATTTAGTGGTACGGATTGCGCCCTCTTATTCTCCTTCCAAAAGTGAAAAGTCTGCGTAAAACCTCTCATCGTCCATAGAGGATTGTAGGCGCCATCGCCTAGTTCTGCAACAGATAATTCCAAAGGCCATTAAAAGTTGGAAAGGAACACAGAGAAAATAACAAAAAACGCTAAAAAACCTTTACCGTTTAGATGTTTTTTGTTAATGTCGCACCAGTAGTAAATGCTGGTTCCATCAGGAGTGACTCGCTTCGGAGGAATGGCATTCTTATGGCTGGTTTTGCTTGTGGGTTTCTTCGCGTTCTTCGGAAGAGTGCAGTAGGAGTAAATCTGCTTGACTGAAGATACCTTATTGGAGTTACCATCAAAGTTTCTGTTGGCTCTTGTGTGAGTTTCCTCTTGTTTATTATTGTCCAGACAGTTGTTTAGTTCCTCAGTCTTAATGTTGATGTTCTTATTGAGTTCTTTCGATTGCATTTTCCCGATTTCCTCCACACATGGCAACTCCTCCTTGCCATTGACCGTAACATACGGATTCTCGGTGGTGCTTTTTTCAATCGACGTATTGCTTTTAATACTCGCCCTGCTCGGAGGCCGCTCCTCAAAACTCTCCGCATTCAAACTGATCGCATCATCAGCAAACTCAAACTCCGAACTGTACTTGTTCGGTTTCCCTTTGGCATCCTTGACAATTTTCAATTGCTTGCACTTTTTCTTCGACTTCTCCTTGCCCACTTCGTACTCGGATTGATTCAGCAGACTGTTCACATGCGGAGTACAGACGCACTTGTGCTCGGGCGGCCCCAATGGGGCCTTGAGGGCGCATTTTGAGGGATTGACGCAGGGCGGTCGATCATACATTTCAAGCAGAATGATGGAACCTCGCTTTCTTCGTCGGAAGCAGCCGCAACAGCTCGATTTGGAGGTAGAAGCAGGACCAGTCTGGCCTATAACAAGCAAAAACTTGATTGGGATTTGGGTTAGTTTGGGTCGGTTGCAACATGAGAACTGTATGAGGGTGTTTTTGACTAAATATGGCAACTACATTGAGGCGAAGGAAATTCGTGATCGCCAAGGTCCTGCTTCTACTCCCTTAGTAGTAAGAAAACATGTACAAGCAAAGTTGGCATGCAATGCGGTGAGTGGTAATGTGGGTTTCTGAGGATTTCAGATGAAAATCATGCAACCCAAGTGAAAAATCATGCTGGCGCCATACGGGCCAATTTTAGTATTAAAACGCCCGGAAAATGTGTGCTTATATAACATCTATATAATCAAAAAGTGTTAATCTAGGCAGAGGAGCCAGACATTTTCTCTTATTAAAAGTTAGATCCGATCGACTTACGGAACACCCTGCATAATCGAAGAGAAAATCTTATAAATCTACTTTGCTAGTTGGTACTTACCATCTCTTAGGTCGCCAGCTTCGATCTCACTGAAACCATTATCCCAGTTGTCCAGACCCTCGCTTTCCGATCTCGCCTTCACGTCCAGCTTCGTCCTCCAACCGCCTCTCACAAAATTGTTAATATTGGCGCTCGGATCGCTCAGTCTTCTTTGGGAGCGGTACAGACAATCGTCTTGTTCATCCTGAAACAAGCCAGAAAGTTCAGTGATTTCTTCACTTATTTGAATAGTTTATTATGGTCACCTCCCAGTCGGAATCCCACATATCAGTGGCGCAGAATCCCGGCTCAGAAGTGGGCGTTTCCACTCCTGAGCCTTTGGGCTTGGTGACCGCCATTTCCGCGTGGCCTTTGCCCTGTGGGCCCTTCATTCGCACAAATTCACATCGTTGGGCAGTGGAATTCGAAAATAGGCCAAACGTCATTTTTTGTGCCATTTTTGTGCCCAGGCTCGACTGCTGCAATAAAAAAAACCCTTTTTTAATTCTACTGTTTGAACCTGAATCATTCCAGCTTAAACAATTGCCAAGTATGACGCTCACTTCAGCGCTACATTGTTGATATTAAATGTTATTTTATTATAAATGTTTAAGGCGAAGTACGCACGCTGTTAAATACACAGAAACGTGTGAAACCGCCATTGATAGTAGTTCCGGAACTAATGGGAAAATCCGGACAAACTAGGAATTATTTCCTGCTGAAAAAAGCACTAGTGACCGATGCAACATTCACTTGTTTAAACAACTGACTATCCAGGATATCCGTCAGCCTTCTATTAATATAGAGGCTTAATCCGAAGTGGAAGAAACATGTGATTATCGAACTATTAAATTATTTATTTATGGCCATGCAAAACGGCGGATTTGTAAACTCAGCAGCGAAAATCATCTGATCGAAATTATTAGGCGTTTATCGATATAAGTTTCTTCGGCATCTTCAGAGTGTTGTTCGCTAGAGAAACGTCAGGTTCAAATTCCCATCTACCGATTGTTCATAAAATAACCGCAAAAGCTTTAACTATTTAGAGTCATACGGAACTCCAAGCAAACATTTATAATCTGGTCCTAATAGAATGAGTTTTCCTAGTGACTTCGGCATAGAAAAGTTTACGGCCGATGCAACAGCAGCGGCATAGTGGGCGCAAACGGACAAGAGTGCATGGGGAGCGGCAGGCCTATAGGCCACATTTTGTCGGTTATAAACCAATGTCTTCCAATTGAGCTGATGCTAAAAAATTATCTAAAATCCCCCAACATTTTAACTGAACTTACCCGTGCGTCGTAGACTTTCTTTAGGGCGTCGTATCGGATGGAACCCAAAAAAATCACGCCTTGAACGGTTCCCACTTTATCAGCAGCCACCAGTTCAACGCAGACCATTTCGCCATCTCGCACCAGAATGTCTTGAAAGACTTCGTCGAAGTTGTCCACCATGAAGCAAATGTGGGGGTACGTTATCTCCTCCACGTCGCCCTTGGTGTCCATTCTTCTCCTACTAGGAGACGCGTAGACTTTCTGAAATCACTGAAGTTAGAGCGCTTTGGGACAATAAACCCCAATTAATCACCTGCGAGTGTCTTTTGAGGACTTGCAGCTCCTTCGGGCTGGTTCGCGTGCAAATGGCCAAAGTCAAAGTATATTCAAACTGGTGTATGATCAGGTTGAGGTAGACGGTTTCCTCCCAATCGATGTCCGGGTCCCCAATGGGAAGCTTTTTGCTGTCTTTCCGGAAAACATCCACTTCTGTCTGGAATTCCATGTGATTTAAAGCAAAGTAACAAATTTGGCCAACAACCTTAATCCTCAATGAGTTTCGGCCAAAATTCCATTCAGATGTTAAAAAAACAGTTAATAAAGCGCCCTAAATCTACAATGGCGCTAATCTATAAACCACGGATAAATAATATGTTATTTTACATTGGGTTGTAAATTTTTACTGGTGCAGTAAAGCAATAAATTTCACGCAACTTACTCAAAACGAAAGTATTTGCTTGGAATTACAGCTTAATCCGATCGCGTATACTTTTTCTATTGTAAATATTAATAAAAAACGCTAAATTAATGCATTTTCTGTCAGTTTTATCGCGTCCGGATACGAATCAATCCAGGCAGACAAACAATAAAAAGTAAACTTATTCTCAAAATCCACCGCAAAGAAAAGCGTATGCGAGTTTCATGAGTGGATGATGCCACATTAAGAGGTAAAAGTGCGCTTTGCCAAGTGCCATAACAGGGATTTTGGCTGCTCAATCTGTTCTGCAGGAATAAATGATTGAAATCCAAGTTACAATGAGATTTCACTCTCAATTGACACGACACAGATTCAATTTTTTTAAATTTGTACAATCTCAGAAAAAAATTCCACTGAACTACATTTTGCAGCATTAACAAAGACAAATGTGCTCTTTCAGAGGCTGTAAGACGCGTTCTTGTGGCAACTTTTTGAGCATACATTTTTGAAACTCACTCTGCAACAAACTGCGGCTGTTAATACTCTAATAATAAACTCAATAACTCAATAAAGCGGCACTCAGATGTTTAAAAATTTCGCGATTCTACTCAATTTTATAGCAAGACGTGCTCTTTAAATACCGTTACATGTGTTTTTATGACTCGATATGTTTTTTGGAAATGCATTTTTGAAACTCACTCTGCAAAACATATTAAATTTCTTAATGGGAAAATTGTAAAATTTAGAAAATCGCGCCATTAATCTAATTTTTGAGGTATAATTAAAGGGAAATGTGCTCTTTTAAATGTCGCAACATGCGCTTTTCTGTCCCAACAGGTTTTCCGGGAAACAACTTTTGAAACTCATTCTGCCACGAACTGGGGCTCTTAATGCTAAGATGTAAAAAAATTCGTAGTTTCCGAAAAAGGGGAATTTGCCTCAATTTTAAGGGCATCAGTCAGAGAAAATTCTCTCTGTAAACTGCCGTAACATGCGATTTTCTATCTCAATAAGTTTTTCGGGAATTAATTTTTGAAATTCACTTTGCGCGAATTGCCACCCTTAGAAGGCCCCACTCAGAAATTTAAAAATATGTAAAATTTCAGAAAAACGCTCGATTTAACAAAATGTTTTGGAATTAGTAACGCAAAATATGCTCTTTTAAATCCGCCACCTGCGTTATAATATCTCGAGAGTTTTTCCGAAATTCATTTTTGAAATTCAGTTTGCGCACGAATTGCCGCACTTAATTAAGCATTTAATAAGCTTTAAGGTATTAAAGTAGAATACCCGCTTCTAAATGCCATCAAACCCACTGTTGTATCTGGATTGGGTTTGCAGAAATGCTATTCTGAATCTCATTGCTGCAACGAATTGTCGCTCTTCATGGACACTCAGCTGATCAAACATTCATAAAATTGCAAAAAAATAAACGTTCCAATTTAGTTTTTTTGAATTACTACATAAAAATGTCCGCACTTGTTATGGCATTTTAAATGCCATAAAAAGCATATTTTCAGTTCTATAAGTTTTTCCGAAATAAATTTTTGAATTTCACCTTTGCACGAATTGCCGCTCTTAGTAGGCACTCGGATGTTAAAAAGTTTGTGAATTTTCCCAAGACAGCGTGATTGAACTGAATTTTGTGGCTTTAGTAAATGAAAATGCACTCTTTTAAATGTTGCAACATGGGCTTCTCTATCTCAATAGAGGTTGCAGGAATCGACTTTTAAAACTCACTCCTGCAACAAATTGTCGTTCTTCATGTACATTCAGATGATAAAAAATGTCTAAAATTTTGTTTTTGTGCATTCGCACAGAGCAAGATGCACTTTTAAATGCCATAACAAGCAATTTTTTACCTCTATAGTTTTTTACGGAATTAATTTCTGAAATTCAACTTGCTCGAATTGCCCTTACTAGGCACTCGGACGTTTAAAAATTCGTAAAATTTCCCGAGACTGAAGATTGAACTGAATTTTGTGGCTTTAGTAAATGAAAATCCACTCTCTTAAATGCCACAATATATGCTCTTCTATCTCGATAGAATTTGTAAATATCAACTTTTAAAACTCACTCCTGCAACAAATTGTCGCTCTTCATGGACAAAAAAAGAAAAAATCAGTAAAGTTTCTGAAAAAAAACGATTGTAGTCAGTTTTTCTACAGTAGTTGAGAAAAACGTGCGCTGTTAAATTCTGTAAAAGGCGCCTTTTTGCAGTGACCAATTTTGCCGGAATGCATTTTTTAAACTCACTCTACAACGAATTGCCGCTCCTAATGGACACTGATGATCAAAAAGTTGTAAAATCTGACAAAAAAGCGTGACGGAAATGCAATTTATGGCATCAAAAGGAAACTGAGCGAGCGTTTAAATGCCGTAAGACAAATTTTCCACACTGGGTTGGTTTTGCAAAAATGAATTCATAAACTTGGTATCAAAGAGTTGTCGTTGACACTGTGCACTCAGAGGTTGAAACATTCACCAAAGCTCAGAAAAATGTGCGATTTGAATCAGTTTAGCCACATCTGTAGTAGGCAAAAGCTTCTATGAAAGGTTGCAAAACGCTTTTTTCGGCTTGATTGGTTCCGCAGGAATAAATTATTGCAACTCAAGCTGCAACGAGTTGCTGATATAAAACTGCACTAGGATGTTCAAAAATTCGTAAAAACTCAGAAAATATTAAGATTGAGCTGAACCTTACGGTGACAGTAGACTTTAGTGCGTTCCATTATCCGCCATAACAGGGACTTTTCCAGCTAAGTTGGTTCGACAGGAATAAATAATTTAAACTTAGTCTGCAAAAGTTGTCAAAGCCAATACGAATTTCTACATGATTTCGATCATTTTTTGCCCTTTTGCGCAAGAATACTGCATTTTTCGAAAAACTCTTAAAAGACTAAAAAGTTTCTATATGGAATTGGGTTTCAAGGTGCCACAGAATTTTTGAAAACTCCTCATCCCCAACTAAAACCCAGCCCAACTTAACGACACTAAACACACAGCGACGTTCAATCAAAATTACCTCGAACTTCGGCAAATATCTCGGAGATCCTTTGACGTGTTTTTTCCGGACGAAAAACAACAAATCATCACAATCGATGGTGGAATCGTTCTGGAATAGAAAGTGCCGCACAAACAGATCGGTCCAGTAAGTTGTGCCTTGGAGCATCACAAATCCTGAATCTAGAAACCAGATGAAAATGTCTTACCCAAAAACCCTGCTGCCCATTTGTGTGCCTACCATCTTTCAACAGTTGACGCATTTCCTTGGTTCTCTGGAAATTTATCTCTTCTAAAAGCTGTTCCAGAGCCGTGGGAGTTTTCAGCGCCGAACTATTTGCAAATGCCATTTTATTGTTCCAGAAACGCGCACTGTATCGGAAAATTTACATTATTTTCAGTAGCAGGATGTTTCAGCATTGTATTTTGGAAACGCATAGAAAGTGGAACGAAAACGGTGAGATGATGAGAAAAAGCGCTTCCTGCGGGGGCTTGAAACGTGCGATAAGAAAATCGATGGAAAACGTGGGGGGTGTTAGCGCATGGGCTCTAAACTTTCAAAAGTGAACTTTCGCTCAAGTGAATCAGCCAACTCCAAAAGAATCAATAGACTCGAAGTGACTGGATTCTTGCTCTATAGAGGGCATTCTTTGTCTCTATAAGTGAGTAGCTGGGGATTTACACAGTGAATTTTCCCATACTGAATCGTTATTAAACATCAAGTTTGCCGATCGTTTTAAAAATAGTCCAACTATTTGTATGCACAAAAATGTGATATGTGTAAACCTATTAATAGACACTTGAATATTTGAGTACGGTAGTTAACTAAAACTTAAATTTATCGCATTTCTAGACCGTGAAGCAGCTAAGGCTGGAAAACACTTCTTGGAAACTACCTAACAGAAGTGTGAGGTGTGCAAATATAGCGCTTATTTTCTCGGACAATTCGACGGTTTTTCTTCTTTTAATCTGAAGCTGGGCAATTTAGCAAAAAACCCAATAGAGCTTTTTTGAGCCCAATTATATGTAGAATTTGATAGGTGTTTGCGTCTACCGCCAAAATGTTGGTGTGCACCGTTTCTATGCCTTGAAATTATGAAATGTTAAATATAGCAAACATTTTTTCGGATAGGACAACGGATTATTTTTTTTATCCACATACTGTGCATTTTAGAGAAAAATCCCAAAAAAGCATTTTTGTGCCCCACTGAATGCAGAATTAGAGACAAATTTTTGTTCGCATAAAAACCATTGACGTTTACCGTTTTTTGGCTGAGAAATTATCAAATGTTAAATTTGACGCAAATTTTCTAGCAGTCCAACGGATTTTAATTTTTTATTGAAAAACTGTGCAATTCCGCTAAAAAGCCAAAGTAGTGTTTTTCTTCCGAACTGCATATAAAATCTGAAATATTTTTTGTTTTTAAAGTGTTAAAGAGAAACCATTGGTGTGCACCGTTTCTACACTTTCATTTTATTAAATGTTAAATTTAACGCTAATTTTCTCGGACAGTTCAACGGATTTCAATTTTTTAAGCAAAACCTGTGCCATTTTCCAAAAAAACTCAAAAAAGCCTTTTTGTTTTCAATTGTCTGTAAAATTAGAAAGTAGTTTTTGTTTCCATAATTTCCATTGCCGTGAACCGGGTTTCAGTTGAAAAATGATCAAATTTTAAGTTTAGCAGTTAGTTTTAGAGGCATAGTCGATCAAGGGCTACAAGCTACAAGTCGAACGGTCGAACACACACTCAAAGAAGTCTCCGAACTATCGCGAAAGTTACAGTGAGTTATCTCAATCGAAATGTTATCGAAGTTACATATCGCAGTTATCCCAATCGAACCGGTTTCACATTCCGAAAGGTAGTCACAAATTGGAGTGAATTACCCAGCCGAAAAACTATCGAAGTCACAGTGAGTTATCCCAACTGAAAGGTTATCGTAGTCGAAAAGAAGTGTTCCCAAAGTCACGTAAACATATTCGAAAGTGGTCACCAAGCTCACAAAGTCGTGAACATCGGAAATCTAGTCTCCCCCTGGTCGGTCACATTAAGATAGAGCACTCGCAGACGGGCGACTTTTGACGCTCGACAATTCGTGAAGATCCGGCGACTTTGGTGCTTGCACACGAACCACAACTGGGAACTTGAACATTTTTTAAGTCCCCAAATATCAGCTCTCAAATCGCAATATTTAATTTGCAATAAGCAATTAATGTTGGGACCGCCGGCTATTCATTTGAAACTACACTAAACGCGCGGAAATGGTCGTGACGTCATAGCGCTAGTTCGTTCGATCGAAAGCCAATGCAGGAGTACTTCTTGTCGTTGAATTGGACTGGCTGTTTGACTGTTCAAAATTCGTGCTGTGCTTTATTAATAATGGAAGCAACACAAAAACAATATTACAAATGCTGTATGGTGCCACTGTGCCCTAGTACAACTACAAAACACCACATAAGCTATTTATTCGTGTACCACGAGATAAAAAGATAAAAGCCGGCGTTTAAAATGGTTAAATTCATGCAGAAGAGCTCACAAGGATAATTCTGAGAAGACTACTGCCCATGTATGTGAAGATCATTTTAATGTATCTAAGTATAAATGAAAAACAGATTTGATTTTGTCTATTGTATTACAGATATACAGGGTGTTCCGTAAACATGTTAAAATATTTTAACAGCGTGTTCTCCTAGTCATGTTAGAGAGGGGTCTTCCTGACAATTATTTTAATTTCAGGTCTCATTTTTGAGATATTTGATCTCCAAAATAGCGAAAAAATTTAGTTTTTTTGTTTTTCTTTAAAATGGTTAAACATAGAAAGTTCAATTTTGGCTAATTGAGTGCCATTTTATGATAGTGTTTCGTGGTTTAGTTTGCTTTAATACAGAGTAGAAATGTGGAACCGCTACTTTTGTTTTGTTCAGAATTTTTTTGTGTACATTTAAACTTTTCTTGACATATTTTGTTTAATTACTAAAAGTTATTTACCAACTTTTTTATCTCTTATTGTTTTTTCTTAAGGCCACTAGTTTACCCAAAAAATTTTTTTTCTTTTTTGTTCTCAAAATGTGTAAGTAATTAAGTTAATTTTTTAAAATCTAGTATTTTTATTTTATTTTTTATATTAGCAAATTTGGTATGCTTTATTAGTTGATTACTAACAACCTAAATTATTTTTCTAAATTGTGTATTTTGGTTCAGATTACAATTATTATGTTTGAATAAATTTTACTTAAATAAAACATGGTAACAATATGCGCAACGATATAAACAAACAAAATTACATGTAAATAACCATTCTAATGTTAACTTCTCAGCTGTTCAAATTGGTCACCTTGACATTATTGGCATAATCGCAGTCTTTTAATGAAATTAAAATATATACACCGTAAAGTTTGCACTGAAGTTTTTATTTCAATAGAAATATTAAATATTTTTTCCTGAAGTTCTTTAATTGTATTCACTTCTGTTGAATTCACCGTATTTTTTAAATGGCCCCAGAAGTAAAAATGAAGCGCGTTTAGATCCGGAGATCTAGGAGGCTAGTTTATAGGAGCTTCTTGACCTCTCCCAATCCAACGGCTTGGAAAGTTTTGATGTAGCCGAACCGATTTAATTTTTTTGCGGGCAAACTAGTGCCCTAAAGAAAAAACAATAAGAAATAAAAAAGTTGATAAGTAACTTGTGGTAATTAAAAAAATTATGTTGATAAAAGTGCATACAAAAAAGTTCTGAACAAAACAAAAGTAGGGATTCTACATTTCTACCCTGTATAAAAGCAAACTAAACCACGAAACACTATCATAAAATGGAAGTCAATTAGCTTATAATGTATACAAAAATGTTTCCCAAAAGTTTCTATGTTCAACCGTTTTAAAGAAAAAGAAGAAAAACTAATATTTTTCGCTATTTTGGAGATCAAATGTCTCAAAAATGAGACCTCAAATTAAAAAAATTCTCAGAAAGACCCCTTTCTAAAATGGCTAGGAGAACACGCTGTTAAAATATTTTAAGATATTTACGGAACACCCCGCATATTTTAAATTTGTATTTTGTTTGTTTCTCAGCTGCATTATAGTAATATAAATAATCACCTCAAAAATAGTTATTTGGTATACTAGAGGATAAAAAGAAGAAACAAGTATCTGCCATGGAAAAATCTCGTTTTATCGTCGTGTATTTACGTTAAATACCTACTATGTTGGTCATGCAATATGAAAATTAGCACATATTTTTATGTAACTTTAATATTATTTATTGGAAGAAGATATGGATAACTATGTTAAATTCAAGTTAATGGGAGGTCTAAAGAAAATGACGGCTAATGTACTTGTAACTTGCACCCATCCTACTACAGAATCTATGGAAATTCTGCAGTAGGTAGTAAATAAGTAGGTAGGCAGTAGTAGTACATTCTTATGGAATAATACCTTCCCGATCTGTAAATAACGTTTTTTTACTAGTAGTACATATTTTTGTGCTTAACATTGTTATTCTTAGTAACTATGAAGTAAATGCTTTAAACGATAATACAACAAAGAGAATTCCGCATATACAGCGTAATATTTAATTCGAAACGCATAAACCTGCCTTGAACATCGTTTACACGCTCAAGAGAACGATCTGAAGTGGATTTTCTGTCAGGATAGATTTTTCCCAATCCAAATTTTTCGGTTTTTTCGGTCGCAAACTTCAGATCTGCGTTTACACGTATTTGCTTGAGCGATCGGGCTTGTGCAAGCCAGATCTTTCAGATTGATTGAGCGTGTAAACGGCACTTAAAGGTCACAATCGAGCTCACCTATTTATCGCCAATTGGGCGATTTTAATAATCGGTTTGCGACCAATTTTTTTATTCTGCGACATGGCGACAAATGGGCGATTTTTTAAATGAGACCTACAGTATATTATGTGTTTACTTATTATAAATGTTTTGAGACATAATAATATATATATTGATATATAATACATAAGTATTTGTGAATAAATTTTACTTAATACCTAACCACTAAATAAATATATTTTGTTTAATATTTCTGTCCAAATTTCTCTATTTTAGCGTCTTTTAACTCTAAAAGCACACTTGCAAGGCAACACTGCCAGTAAATTTTTGGATAGTTTTTGTAATGTCGTCCTCTTTCAGTGTTGCCAATAGAATTTCAATGCATGGTGCACATAGGTAACTTAGAAGAACCACATAGAAGCAGTAATGCCAGATCGGTAAAATTTAAATAACCACATGGTCACTTAAAAAATTTTGTTTTCCCTAAATTTTCAAAAAAAATATAAATAAAACTGTTTAATAAAAAATGGTAAGTGAAACGTAAAAGGTTATTGGAAACTAAAAATTACAAAATAAAAAAATAAAAAATTAAACCAATATTTTTCCTCCAATTTGAATTCTTCTTATTTATTCTCTTAACTTCAAGCTTTAGTTTAAGTATGAATTTGACAAAGTTTATATGTAGATGAGGCAGTTGCAAATCACACTCACTGCAGGTGATTTTTGCATCGCAATAAAGATAATTTCGGGAAAATTGAAGACCTTAAAGAAGATTCTTAATTAATTGAGATTTCTTAAAATAAATTGTGGCTCCTCTCTACTTGTTAACCTTCTGTAGTCCGACATATTAATATTTTCTTTCCAGAATTACTTTTTTTGCAGATAAACAAGACATTTCTAGATAATTTTAACAAATCCCTTTTTCCTTCTGCCTGAGAAATCCCTAGAACTAGGGAATAATTCCCTAGTATGACATCACCGCATAGAAGTACTCCATTAGAAGTAGGTGACTTTGACTTGCAGACCGTGGGCAACTTTTAGGGGATATTTGCCGACAACATTGGCAACTAGCAATCAGGAAAACTGGAAACTGCTCACGCTTAGACAATAAACGGTCTTTACCAGGGCTAGGTAGGCACATTAGAATCGTCCGAGCTTTATTATTTCCTGCAGCTGCTTCCAACTGGACCCACTAAACACTCGTCCCTCAACAATCGCATTGGTCCTTCGAAACGCAGAAATTCCCTCCTTTTTACGGATCTTGCCCGCATCATTTGGCCCAGCGAGACCATTACATTTTGGTCCTACGAGCTGGACCATTACAAATGCAGTTCTGCAACAAAACCGAAAAATCATTTTTTTCCCAACCTTTAAGCTCTTTTGCAACGGACAATTTCGCTAATATGACCGTAATGAGGAAAACGTTAGAAGAACGGACCAACTTTGAAGTCATAACTTACTGTTGCTCTTCGAATTTACTAAATCTGCTTTGTAAGGACTTACAGTTGCAAGATGTCAAAGAACACATAGTCCAAATTGTCAATTATTTCATGGCAACAATCACATGGCCAAAGCCAAATTCAGTGCAGCTGGAGGCAAGGGACTAGTACTACCTAGCAATGTTCGCTGGAACAGCGTGGACGACTGTTTGGAAGCGTATGTCACACAATGGGACATCATTCTCAAGATTTGCGAGGATAACTCAAAAGATATCGATTCTGCTATCTTCAAAAAAG
>NW_026017381.1:17128-23872 GCF_020466585.1 Dendroctonus ponderosae
TAAGTCCTTACAAAGCAGATTTAGTAAATGCGAAGAGCAACCATAAGTTATAACTTCAGAGTTCGTCCGTTCTTCTAACGTTTTCCTCATTGCGGTTATATTAGCGGAATTGTCCGTTACAAAAGATCGCACTTGACACTGAAATTTTGTTTGGCACGAGGAAATTAAATCGCACACCAGATCAGTAAGGTATGTAGAAGTATGAGGCTTTCCAGAAGTATCAATGGTTTCATAGAGAAGCGCTCGTCCATCTTCCGTTGTTCCGTTGCTCGTTGTGAATGTTTGACCATCCGTCAATGGACATGTTAACTCTTTTCCCCGAAAGAGATGAAAAACATGCCTCTTTTTCTTCAGTATAAATCTCATCCAAAAGGCTCGATGCGACCGTTTTTCGAGAAGGAGGACTGTATCCAGGTCTCAATAGATGAATGGCTTTCTTGACTTCCGAGTTCTCGATACATATAAAACTTGAGTTTGTGGCAAATATGGCCTGAGCTATTTGTTTGTCAATAACATGTTTTTCCCCTGTTGAAGCTCGCCTAACGAAATTGGACATGGAGGATTGGCTTTCACGTTTCTTTCTCTTAGAAGCCGACTCGGTAGTTGTTTGCGTGTAGGATGATGGATATTCTGGAGGTGAGTTGGAGCTTGTCGAGGGAAATGTAAAGGAGGAAGAAGCACTCCCAGTCTAAAAAAAGTTGGGCGGAAGATCGATGTTTGCATTTGTTGTTGTGCCTTGTTTGTTTTGTTGCCTTTTACAAACGCCATGGTGTGCCTTCAGTCTTTGTACGATGTCTTGAATCTTTCTTATACTGTTTGCAAGTTGCTCTGCACCCTGACTTATTAGAAGAGGTGGTTTTGATGTAAATCTGCCAAATACTGTCTTCTTTTCTTCCAGCCATTGCGTTCTGTTCAAACTGACTTATTATTATGACACAAACACAAAAAATTTACACACTTTTCAACATTAGCCTCTCTTGAAATTTTGTGTCGAAATGAATAAGACCGAAGAAGGCGACGGCATTTATAGAATACACCGGGCAACGTGCGAAAACGAGTCGCGGGCCGTTGCGACAAGAATTTTCCGTTGAAAATGCGTTCGGAAAAGTATTGAATCGGTTCAACTTAGCTTGAATCTTTTCGGCAACAATTGCAATGATTTTAAAACAGCTAATTAAGCGGATTTATCAATTGATTTAATAAAAATAAAAAAAATCATGATTTTTTTACTAAAAATCAATTTTTGCCCAACACTGGCGCAAAGTCCTGCCATTAGGGCCCCACTTGATTGCACCGATTTCCAGAAACTATGGGGCGCACAAATGGACCCCCGTCTGCTCCAGTACATCAACAACTACCTGTTCGGGCAGGGCGAGCAGAAGCTGCTCACAGTGGATCTGGAGCGGTTCGCCGAACTGTTCGTGTTTTGCACCCGAGGCACAGTCGACGAAAAGGTGAAAGTCCTCCTCACCTCACTAGGCAAGTCTGAGGACGAGTCGGAGGACATCCCGTACAACTTGGTGAAGGAAGTGAGTTGTTTCGCTTCCACTCAAGACCCCATTGGGTTGAAGCCGTCAGGCCTTGTTTCAGTATGTGGAAAGCATTGTGAGCTCTTACATGAAGATACAGAGAGTGAGCAATTCGAAGCAATACAAAAGCTGGTCGAGCCGGGGGTGCACCGCGCACACGCAAAACTCCCAAAGGCTGGCCGAGAGTCTCACTAAGGACTTGTGCGGTGAGTTTCCATCTGTCGGAGTGTTGCGAGTTTCAACGCCATTATTCTAGGCGAAAGCCCCCTTTCAAGGAAACTGCTAGAGTCTTGGCTGCAAGGCAGCACCATTCTGGGGCAGCTGCTTCTCTTTGTTTTCATGCATCTGTACAACATCTCCCACAAGGTAACACACCTATAGCTCACGGAACCTTTGCGAAGCAAGAAACTCTTGATCCATCTAGGACAAAGCCGCATCGATAATCAGTCAAGAAGGGGATCAGGGCAGCGGGGAGAGCAACGACGGGGTGAGAGAGCGCTCATTGGTTCCATTCTGTAGAGGCCTGGACCTCATCCCGTCCTACCCGAGCATTTTGGACCTGAACCAGATCGTGTTTATCAACGCCAACCTGCCTCAACAGTACCAGCTGGAGTGGCGGTTTCTGTTCAGTTCCGAAATCCATGGAGAATCGTTTTCCACCTTAATCGGTAAAATATTTAGCCTGAACTTACAATGTTGATTGAGGGCTTGTGGACGTAGGGCGCATAGTGAATCAGGGCCCTTCAGTGCTAGTGCTAGAGGATCGCAGTGGCTACGTTTTTGGGGGCTTCGCCCCTGCCAACTGGGCACTGGGGCCCAATTTCTTCGGCGACGACAGCAGCTTCTTGTTCACGCTGTCGCCCCGGATGCGAGTCTACATGTCTACCGGCTACAACCAGCACTTCCAGTACCTCAACTTGCATCAGCAAACCTTGCCCA
Organism: Dendroctonus ponderosae; assembly: GCF_020466585.1. Taxonomy (NCBI): domain Eukaryota; kingdom Metazoa; phylum Arthropoda; class Insecta; order Coleoptera; family Curculionidae; genus Dendroctonus; species Dendroctonus ponderosae. Next base: position 19,597 of record NW_026017381.1, read on the forward strand.
ATGGCTTGGTAAGTTCTCAGCAAGTTTCAGACCGCTCTAATGGCTCTTTTATAGGCCATGGGCGGCCAGCACATGTTCTGCGGCTTGTGGGTTGACGCACGGTATGGGGAAGGCCACTCGAGCGAGTCCTGCACGACTTATGCAGCCTACCAACAGCTCTCCTGCTCTAAGGAGTTCAAGTTCAGGCACATGGAAGTGTGGGGATTGGGGCAGCCGCCCCCAACCCCGCAGGAGAAAGGGGAGCGTGTAACCGGAAAGGTACTAACCTAAAGGGGCCTAAGCCAGTCGGTGGGTATTAATGTGGATGTTACAGGGCGGAAGCGTGTTGGACGGTAACGCCGAAAGCAAAGCAATGCTGAAGATGGCGGGCAAGACAATGCACAGTGATGGGCTGCGAGAGCCCCCCAACACGTAGGGAGGCCCACCTTTCGCAAAGAGATGGAAACTACGTACCACTTGGTAACTGCAAATTCCCGACACGACCAGGTCCCCTACCACTGTGACCCATTTCAACCAATACTCTCCAGTTGGGGCCCACTGCACTACACTACACTTTCAGCATAGAACAAGACTTAACTAATTGCATATAACAAGACTTGTAATGACTAATCAGGACTAATGTCTTTATTTATGTAACTGACTTTCAGTTCAAGTTTTCAAATGTTCGGCGGTAATGTGGCAACGCCGCTGGAGGCCTGCAAGATTTCAAAAAAGTTTTGTGAGTGCGAGAATTCTGTTTTCAACTATAAAGTTACTGTGGACCTTTGTAACCCCCGAAATTTTTCTACCTGCATTGTTGTCTTCTTTTACATCTTGCATCATTCTTAATTATTGGACGTTTCATAAAGGAACGCGCCGAAAGTGATTGTTAATAAATCCGCTATTCATTTGATAATTGTGTTGGATTCTGAAATTTCCTCCCACTGTTAAACCAAAAGTTTGACTTCAAAACTCCATTGCATTATTATTAACTTTGATTATAAAGCTTTGGGAATGCGCGAACGTTGCCAAATGGTCAATTCCCCCCACCAGATTTCAAATGTCATTCATTTCAAAAACGTCAAGGCAAAATGTTCCCGCGCTTAATTTATAGGTTATTAGGGTCTTGTGTCAGTTAAGCCACAATCATTTTGTTATTCAGTTCCAGTAAGCATTCCGATCAGTTTTGTTGATTTTTTTCGCGAGCTGTTTATACTTGGACCGTGTCAACATACCTTTGAAACACTATGTCGGAAGACGTTTCATGTCAGTCTCCGCAGAACCGTGTGTTGAATTATTCGATTGTCAGTAGCGATGAGGAGGAAAACCGTCTGGTTTTAAAGCTGAAAGTTTCTGAAAGACACAAAGTGCCCGTGGTCGTGCTGCAGAGACTAGAGAACGTTGGTCAGTATCAGGTGAGCCTGAGAACTTCCAGGAGGCAACGTAAAGTGAAACAGTTTGAGGAGTACGAACTTGACATGGCTGCGGTCACAAACGTGAATACTGTGAGCCCTAGAAAGCGACTGAGGCCCAGAAAGCCCGAGTCTGAAATGGGCAGTCCGCCAAAAGTGCGACGCTCCCTTCGGACATCCAAGAAAATTGGTAAGTTCTGTAATTAAGTTTAGGGAAAATATGGGATATTAAAACCCTGGTCCAGTAAGGATATCCTGAAGAAAATAACCGAAAAACAGTTAGTGAAATTGCTGTGTTTTGTTAGGCATTTGATTAATCGAACTTTTCCAAACAATGACTAAGCCAGATTATCAGAACGAAAGAAACATCTGGCTAACATCATTAAAACATGAGTCAATTTAGGCCATCTTTTCTGTCCTTCGCCCTTTATCGAAAATCGTTCTGCCCCTGAGTGAGGTAGCATTAATTTATCGGTAGATCGTTAAGGAACTGATTAGAGGCCACTTAATCTTCAGAGATTAACAAAATTGCCCAATAAATAAATCATTAGTAGTCACCGCTTTAAGTACCCAACATAGAAGAAATAAAACAAACTCATTTTTTACGAGGAAATAAGCCTATTTTAGCACCCAGAAAGAAAACCATGAGTTTCTTTAGAGCTGCAGATTTTTTGACTAACTTTCCAGCTCCCAATGAGTCCTCATTTGCTTTCGCAGGCAATCTGAAATAAACCGGTTTTTCTTGCAGTGAACTTGGACTTCTACATGGATGAGCTATGTGAATCGATAACAGATTCCGTCTCTCTGAAAACCCCCGTTAAAAAATCGACTAGACCAACTCGACAAGCTCGACCACAAAGTCCGATGGATGTCGATGAGAACGATGTGGTTCTTTCTGGAAAAAGAGTATCGCGCACCCCTCAAAGATACTCCAATGCTACGCCGCGATCGGTGCGAGTAAACTTGGACGAATCATTTCGCAGAAGCGTGCTGAAAAGCAGACATATGAGCGAAAATGTGCGCAACACACCGAGGAGAACAGCCAGAACTCCCGCAAAAAAGTCCCACGTACAGAAGCTGTTTTCAGAGGATGAGGAAATTGAGGTGGTGAATAGTCCCAAGAGAAACTTGCGGGCTAAAAGCAACTCGATATCTTCGGACCAGTCGAGTGAGAGCGATGAAAGCCTCTCCAACACAACTCCTAAAAAAACTGGCAGGACGCCGGGAAATCGCAAGCAGAGTGGCTCGACTCCAAAAAGCGTCCAGAAAACCCCGAGCACCAGCAAAGGACGCCTGAAGATGTTGAGGGATGGCACAATAACACCGTCAATGCAGCCAAGAAAGAGCTGCATCCCAGAATGCACCACGCCCTTGATGAAAGCCAGAACTCAGCTACACGTTTCGTATGTGCCGGCGTCGCTGCCTTGCAGGGAAAAGGAATACTTGGACGTTTACAAATTCCTCAGAGGGAAAATTGACGACGGATGTGGAGGGTACGAAGCTTTAGAAGCCATTTAAATGCGAACAGTTTAACGAATTTTGATCCTTCCAGATGCATGTACATTTCGGGGGTGCCTGGCACTGGCAAGACCGCAACAGTCACCTCAGTAATCGACAGCCTGAGCAAAGATAAAACCGTAGGAAAATTCAGTTTTGTGAGCATTAATGGGATGCGGCTGACCGAACCCAAACAGTCCTATGTAGAGGTAGCAATGAATTTCCCTAACTGATTGCCCCCGCTTCTCAACTGAAGACTTTTGTTCCAGATTTGGAAACAGTTGACGGGAAAAACCGTCGCTTGGGCGCAGGCCTGCAGCTTACTGGAAGAGAGATTTACCAAAGTAAAAAAGCTGCACCCAGTTGTGATGTTAGTTGATGAGGTGAGTGTGGATCAGGCGAGTATCTGGGGATTTCAGGACTCTTGAATCTGTTTTAGTTGGACATCCTTTGCACGAAGCGACAAGACGTCGTCTACAACCTACTGGACTGGCCGACGAAATCCAAAGATCCGCTCATCGTCATCACCATCGCCAACACAATGGATTTACCCGAAAGGTGAGATCAACCCAAAAAAAATCAACCCAAAAAAACCATAACAATTGATTTCCTGCTTCAGATTGCTGATGAGTAGAGTCACTAGCCGACTGGGCCTAACTCGACTGACCTTCCAGGCCTACACTCACAAACAGCTAATGGAAATCGTAACGAGAAGACTGACAGGGACTGATAGTTTTGATCGGGATGCCATCCAGCTGGTGGCCCGCAAAGTGGCTTCGGTGTCTGGCGACGCCCGCCGTGCTTTGGATATTTGCAGACGAGCCGCCGAAATCGCGGAACGCGACGGCAACGAGCAACAAGTCAGCATTCAGCAGATCAACGATGCTCTAACGGCTATGATCACTCAGCCTCAAGTGACTGCCATAAAAAGATCGTCGCGACTGCAAAAGTTGCTCCTCCAAGCCATCGTTGCGGAGGTAAACATTCTGGATTTTTCACCGATTGTCCGATGATGGCATGTAACGGGATTTCAGGTTGAAAGAACCGGCGTCGAGGAAACGACATTCGTGGACGTGTTCAAGGTGTTGGCGTCCTGCTGTGCATTGGATGGCTTCAAAATGGTATCAAGCACGATTGCACAGCGCGCCCTTTCCCGATTAGGCGAGTGCAAGCTCGTTATTACCGACCAAAAGTGCAACAACATTTATCAGCGGATCATACTGAACGTTAGTGTGCACGACGTGTATTTTGCCCTGAAGAAGCAATGAGCGGTGGTTGGACTTTTCTTGTTTCTTGGTTCCAGTATGAATTTATTCCTCACTTAAAACCGTAGTTCTTTCACTTATTCATAAGTGCATTTCTGAGGCAAAAGTGGCTTTTATTAATTT
>NW_026017381.1:23972-25562 GCF_020466585.1 Dendroctonus ponderosae
AGTGGCAACAATCCCGAGTTTCCATGAAGCTCACTGATAGTCTCCAAAGCCAGATTCTTCTCTTCAGGAGTTAAAGCGTAGTTTTGTTTCTCCGGGTTTAACATGTAAGCAATAAAGTGGTAAGGTGTAAGAGCTTGCTTATAGCGATGTTGAAACTTCTGTAGTTTCTCTAAAGATAAATTTTGAGATTCTTCAAACTTATCTTGCAAAAGTATCCACTGCTCTACGGCATCAGATATTGTGGCATTTTTCTTCTGGAGTATATCCAGAGCAACAGCAATAGGCTTCAGAAGGCTCAGGTACTCTTGTGCTGCATGCTTCAGTCCTATGTTTGAGACTTTTTTGAAGATAGCAGAATCGATATCTTTTGAGTCATCCTCGCAAATCTTGAGAATGATGTCCCATTGTGTGACATACGCTTCTAAACAGTCGGCCACGCTGTTCCAGCGAACATCGCTAGGTAGTACTAGTCTTTTGCCTCCAGCTGCACTAAATTTGGCTTTTGCCATGTGATTGTTGCGGAAATATTTGACAATTTGGACTATGTGTTCTTTGATATCTTGCACCTGTAAGTCTTTACAAAGCAGATTTAGTAAATGCGAAGAGCAACCATAAGTTTTAACTTCAGAGTTCGTCCGTTCTTCTAACGTTTTCCTCATTGCGATGATATTAGCGGCATTGTCCGTTACAAAAGATCGCACTTAACACTGAAATTTTGTTTGGCACGGGGAAATTAAATCGCACATCAGATCAGTAAGGTATGTCCAAGTATGAGGCTTTCCAGAAGTATCAATGGTTTCATAGAGAAGCGCTCGTCCATCTTCCGTTGTTAATGTTACGCGTATAACCGGCTCGTTGTGAATGTTTGACCATCCGTCAATCGACATGTTAACACTTTTCCCCGAAAGAGATGAAAAACTTGCCTCTTTTTCTTCAGTATAAATCTCATCCAAAAGTCTCGATGCGACGGTTTTTCGAGCAGGAGGTCTGCATCCAGGTCTCAATAGATGAATGGCTTTCTTGACTTCCGAGTTCTCGATACATCTAAAACTTGAGTTTGTGGCAAATATGGCCTGAGCTATTTGTTTGCCAATAAGATGTTTTTCCCTGCTGATGTTCGCCTAACAAAATTGGACGTTGAGGATTGGCTTTCACGTCTCTTTCTCTTGTGAGCCAACTCGGTAGTTGTTTGCGTGTAAGATGAGGGAGATTCTGGAGGTGAGTTGGAGCTTGTCGAGCGAAATGTAAAGGAGAAAGAAGCACTCCCAGTCCCAAAAAAGTTGGGCGGAAGATCGATGTTTGCATTTGTTGTTGTGCCTTGTTTGTTTTGTTGCCTCTTACAAACGCCATGGTGTGCCTTCAGTCTTTGTACTCTGCCTTGAATCTTTCTTACACTGTTTGCAAGTTGCTCTGCATCCCGACTTATTAGAAGAGGTGGTTTTGATGTAAATCTGCCAAATACTGTCTTCTTTTCTTCCAGCCATTGCGTTCTGTGCAAACTGACTTATTATTATTACACAAACACAAAAAATCTACACACTTTTCAACATTAGCCTCTCTTGAAACTTTGTGACGAAATGAATAAGACCG
>NW_026017381.1:25662-26900 GCF_020466585.1 Dendroctonus ponderosae
AGCATGCAGCACAAGAGTACCTGAGCCTTCTGAAGCCTATCGCTGTTGCTCTGGATGTACTCCAGAAGAAAAATGCCACAATATCTGATGCCGTAGAGCAGTGGAAACTTTTCATAAGTTTGAAGAAATTTATCTTTAGAGAAACTACAGAAGTTTCAACATCGCTATAAGCAAGCTCTTACACCTTATCACTTTATTGCTTACATGTTAAGCCCGGAGAAACAAAACTACGCTTTAACTCCTGAAGAGAAGAATCTGGCTTTGGAGACTATCAGTGAGCTTCCTGGAAACTCGGGATTGTTGCCACTAGTTGTTAAATTCAACGCTCGCCGCAGTCCTTTCAAATAAATTATGTTTTCTGAGATGCTGAAAAATATGAACGGACTTCAGTGGTGGCGATCATAGAGAGATGAACCGGAAATTGCGAAACACTTGCCCACTATAAAACAGTTTCTTTGTGTAACTGCATCTTCTGCGTCTGTCGAAAGGATGTTCAGCACATTCGGATTTGTTCATTCGGATATCAGGAACAGACTGGGAATCGAAAAAGGAGGGAAATTAGTGTTCCTCTTCAGACTTTATAACGAAAATGAAGAGAAAGAGACGTGATTTCCGTTTTAGTATTATTGAGTTTACCATTAAAACAGTTTAATTTTTAAGTTCACAAGTACCGTTTTCTATTTTGATTTTCATTTCTTAGAATTATTTGTGGTCTGTTTTATATTTTTTGAGTGGAAATATAAAGTTTCTTGAAAAAATGATCTTTGATTTAAATCGTGATTTTTTTCCAAAAAAATCAGGTGATTTAAATCATGATTAAAATCACGATTTAAATCACTTGAAAAAAATCAAGCCAACCCTGTTCCGCAGTACCACACAACCTTTCAGCGAGGCCATGAAAGCCTTCATAGTAGGGATGACACAAACCAGTATTTTTCAGTCACAGGTTCCATGTGTGACTGTTCCAAGCTCGTACCTGTTCCAAGTATCTGTGATTTTTTAGCACATGTTATTTTGGCCCATGATAAATATTGATTTGTACCTGTAACCGGTCTGAAGCATATTTTGAGTCCAGTCGGATTACACTTTAAAAGGCCTGTTTCGGGCACTGAAAATATGATGGTAAAAGATTATTGGAAGTTGTTCGGAAGGATGTCAGAATATTGAGACAATAGTTTGTGCTCGATTTCCGGCTGTGGAACATTGTTTATAAACAATTATTTATAAATAATTAAAGA
>NW_026017381.1:27000-28269 GCF_020466585.1 Dendroctonus ponderosae
CAATGTTCCACAGCCGGAAATCGAGCACAAACTATTGTCTCAATATTCTGACATCCTTCCGAACAACTTCCAATAATCTTTTACCATCATATTTTCAGTGCCCGAAACAGGCCTTTTAAAGTGTAATCCGACTGGACTCAAAATATGCTTCAGACCGGTTACAGGTACAAATCAATATTTATCATGGGCCAAAATAACATGTGCTAAAAAATCACAGATACTTGGAACAGGTACGAGCTTGGAACAGTCACACATGGAACCTGTGACTGAAAAATACTGGTTTGTGTCATCCCTACTATGAAGGCTTTCATGGCCTCGCTGAAAGGTTGTGTGGTACTACGGAACAGAGTTGGCTTGATTTTTTTCAAGTGATTTAAATCGTGATTTTAATCATGATTTAAATCACCTGACTTTTTTGGAAAAAAATCACGATTTAAATCAAAGATAATTTTTTCAAGAAACTTTATATTTCCACTCAAAAAATATAAAACAGACCACAAATAATTCTAAGAAATGAAAATCAAAATAGAAAACGGTACATGTGAACTTAAAAATTAAACGGCATTAATGGTAAACTCAATAATACTAAAACGGAAATCACTTCTCTTTCTCTTCATTTTCGTTATAAAGTCTGAAGAGGAACACTACTTTCCCTCCTTTTTCGATTCCCAGTCTGTTCCTGATATCCGAATGAACAAATCCGAATGTGCTGAACATCCTTTCGAAAGACGCAGACGATGCAGTTGCACAAAGAAACTGTTTTATAGCGGGCAAGTGTTTCGCAATTTCCGGTTCATCTCTCTATGATCGCCACCACTGAAGTCCGTTCATATTTTTCAGCATCTCATCAGAAAACATAATTTATTTGAAAGGACTGCAGCGAGCGTTGAATTTAATAACTAGTGGCAAAAATCCCGAGTTTCCATGAAGCTCACTGATAGTCTCCAAAGCCAGAATCTTCTCTTCAGGAGTTAAAGCGTAGTTTTGTTTCTCCGGGCTTAACATGTAAGCAATAAAGTAATAAGGTGTAAGAGCTTGCTTATAGCGATGTTGAAACTTCTGTAGTTTCTCTAAAGATAAATTTCTTCAAACTTATGAAAAGTTTCCACTGCTCTACGGCATCAGATATTGTGGCATTTTTCTTCTGGAGTACATCCAGAGCAACAGCGATAGGCTTCAGAAGGCTCAGGTACTCTTGTGCTGCATGCTTCAGTCCTATGTTTGAGACTTTTTTGAATATAGCAGAATCGATATCTTTTGAGTTATCCT
>NW_026017381.1:28369-43761 GCF_020466585.1 Dendroctonus ponderosae
TATAAGCAAGCTCTTACACCTTATCACTTTATTGCTTATGTTAAGCCCGTAGAAACAAAACTACGCTTTAACTCCTGAAGAGAAGAATCTGGCTTTGGAGACTATGAGTGAGCTTCATGGAAACTCGGGATTGTTGCCACTAGTTATTAAATTCAACGCTCCTCGCTGCAGTCCTTTCAAATAAATTATGTTTTCTAATGAGATGCTGAAAAATATGAACGGACTTCAGTGGTGGCGATCATAGAGAGATGAACCGGAAATTGCGAAACACTTGCCCACTATAAAACAGTTTCTTTGTGCAACTGCATCTTCTGCGTCTGTCGAAAGGATGTTCAGCACATTCGGATTTGTTCATTCGGATATCAGGAACAGATTGGGAATCGAAAAAGAAGGGAAATTAGTGTTCCTCTTCAGACTTTATAACGAAAATGAAGAGAAAGAGAAGTGATTTCCGTTTTAGTATTACTGAGTTTACCATTAATACCGTTTAATTTTTAAGTTCACATGTACCGTTTTCTATTTTGATTTCTATTCTGATTTTCTTAGAATTATTTGTGGTCTGTTTTATATTTTTTGAGTGGAAATATAAAGTTTCTTGAAAAAATGAACTTTGATTTAAATCGTGATTTTTTTCCAAAAAAAGTCAGGTGATTTAAATCACTTGAAAAAAATCAAGCCAACCCTGGATGAGGGCGATATGACACCCTCGAACCACTCACCTGACTAGAAGTTCCACCGTGCTGCTTCTGGGGTCAATTTCCCCGTTTTGAGGAGGCGATTCCACTGTGATAGTGATGTGCCCTTGGGCTATGCCCTCATAGCTGGCGCCCTCCAGCGAGACTGAGAGACTAACCCCCAGCCAGCCTGACCACGGCCACAATTCCTCCGAGTAGGCCACCGAAACCTCCAAAAAATGCCCTAGAAAACGCGAAGCTTATTTTTTCCAAATCAATCAAACACGCAGCCAATCACCTTGCTGAGGCGTGTAGGGGTGCCAAGTGGGCTTGCCCACAATCCGCCCGGTTACGCCCATCCCATTCAGGATGGTCACGTTGACGATTAAGGGCACCGCGCCATAATACAAGGGCTGTGTGCAGTACGGCCACATATACGGACATTCGCTCAGGTCAATGTAGCTGGGGCTCAAGCTGGCCTGCAAACCGTCTCGTTCACCCCACTTGAACCAACCTCAATTAATCGCAAGCAACTACCTGAGGCTTGTAGCTGTTCAAAATGTGATGGGCCTTGACCAAGTCCAACTTCCCATGCCCCTGCTCGAACATGTTCGCGCCAGGAAGTCGGCGCGCCGATGCCATCAAGGCCTGCTTAATGCTGGCAGGGTTGATGATGTCTTCGCCTCTATGCAGCACGCCGCTGGCCAGAAGCGTTATCGCCCCTAAAACGCTCCAAACTATCCAAAAAACTCAAATAGTCAACGGGCGAACTTTACCGGCCACCACCGGAGACGCCACACTTGTCCCCGACAGCGTTCTGCAGCCGCCCTTAATATGCGAGCCCTTAACTGCCGACCCGAAGGTGACAATGTCGGGCTTCACTCGGCCGTAGCCTTGCGGCAACTCCCATGTCGTCATTCCTCTGGAGGAAAACTTCGCGATTTGGTCCTCAAAATTGATGCCGCCCACCCCGATCACATCCATCTGGTCGGCCGGGTTGTTCAACGTGCCGTAAAGGGGCCCATCATTACCAATTGCTGACACCATTATCACCTAGTGGAAGAATTTAAGCTTTAATTACTCCCTATGTTCCCCATCCGAGCTCATATTAACGCTTTCCGGAATAGCTTCCAATTATTGAATCATCGACTGACCTTATTGGCGGTCAACTCCCACACCTTATCAACAAAGGGATGATCCTTGAAGTCGGGACCGCCGATGCTCAAGTTGAGCACATTCATCTTCTTCATAATGGCATAGTTGAAGGCGTCCAGAAACCACGAAGTGTAGGAAACCTGCCGAAACCAGTTCCATTTCCCAAAATACTGCATCGACAACCGCTCAACCCACCTGGTTGTTGGTGAAAACTCGGAAAATGTACAGCTCAGAGTCGGGGGCGAAGCCCAAACACTCCTTGGACGAGGCAATCACTCCGGCCACAAAAGTTCCATGCCCTAAACCGTCATCAAAGGTCTTTTCATTGGTCCAGTTGGTTCGTTCCTTGATTTTTCTGAAGTGCGGATGGCTTTTGGAGAGTCCCGTGTCGAAAATGGCCACTTTGATACCTGAAACAGTCCCGCTAGTAACGCCGGTTGCTCCTGCGGTTTCACTGGGCAGGCCTACCTTTGCCGGTGATACCCATTGCCCATAAAGTGCCCGCCTGCAAGACGCTGGTAATTTGCTTGGGGACGGCTCTGAGTAGTTTCCTGGAAGTGTGATGTCTGGCGCCGTTTTGCCAAAGTTTCTCCTTAGAATTAGTGTTGGTGCCCCTCTCGTTTGCGCTCAGAAACTTTAGAGTGCGCGACACCATTCGCTGAGCAGTCACTCTCTTAATAGCCGGATGGTCGTTTAGGGCCTTCAAGCCTGCTACAGAGACTCTCCTTAACGTATATTCGCAATAGAAGGATTTTCTCTGCCTTAGAGACTAAAGCCGGGTTGAGATGTCCTACCTTGTAAACTTTCCGTGTCTTCCAGCACAATCACATCAAAATCACTAGGAAAATCACTTGCCGGGTTCTCACGGTCGACAATTTTCCACCGCTTCAACCCCGTGTTGTTCAGGGCGGTTTCAATGTAGGTGGCTCGCGCCTGGCTCTTGTAATAGCCATTGAACATGACAATGTACTCATTTTCCACGATTTTCGACGTGTAGTCAACGTCCACATGTTCCACCGTCAAGTTGCAACAAAGCGGCGACTCGAGAATCGCTTCGCCCGGCTTGGGGGGGCCCTCCTTATTGTTCGCATAGTTTTGGGTGTTGGTCGAAAGTACTTGCAAACACAGCGCCAGACTCAGGAGCACCACTCGCAAGCCGCGCATTTTCAGACGGAGCTCGATCGTTTCCACTTCTTTTTACGCCTAATCATCATTCAAACGGGGGCACATCGGAGCGCAGTTAAGAAAACATTGGATTTCAAATGGCAATGACCTTATTTACAGAGTTTGAGGTTAAATAGCATTGAAATGTCAGTGCTCAGCATCCATCAAACAAACAATGTCACCAACAGACAAAACCTAAAGACAGTAGCTGTGGAGTTAACCTGCCTGGGTGCCTGGCTTAACCTAATTTCTCTGTCAACAACAGCTCTTCCGAGGCGAGGATCTAATAGCTGTTTCTAAAAGGGCCCCAGAATGATAAATCTGAGCAAGCGGCTGCCTTTTAGGGGCATTGAGAAGCAACTGACAGTAGCCTATTCCTCTGCCCCCAAAGAGCAACATGGTAATCAGCACTTCTTCACAGACAAACACCTTTTCACCTAATATGTAACATTTTTAGACGAGTTCAAGGCGCTGAATTTGTACAAAGTTAAAGGAGCGGAAACACCCCGAAGGATACCCAGGAAAACACCAGTTTTCGCCCCCAGGACGACTCAAATGGCAGTGGATCAGGACTGGGGCAGCGTGTGGCCCGGCCCCCGCTCCTTTCACCCGGCCTCTGTACCCCTACCGGTCAGGCAGGGCTTCACTGAGAAGGGGGCTCCGATCCCCGACAAATACGCCAATGCTGAACTGATGAAAATCCCCAACTTCCTCCACTTAACGCCGCCAGTCATTAAGCGGCAGTGTGAGGCTTTGAAGAAGTTCTGCACGCCGTGGCCTGCGGCCCTGGACAGTGCCGAGAAAATTCAGCAGCATTTCCCGCTGGAAATCACCAGCAGCGACTACTGCCACAGCAGCCCCTCGATTAGGGATCCGATGGCGAGAATAGTTACGTTGCGGTTCAAATTGAGCAGCCTCCATTTGGAAAGCAGAGCAAAAGACAAGTTTCTAAGGTGGCAGCGCCTAGGCAACTGACCAGGGGTTAGATACAAATATTTCTCGTTACAGATTGGTAGGGGACAAATATGTTAAAGACACTGATACAGTCACAATAGTTACTGATCGATGCCCTTTGAGGAAACAGAACCTGGACTATGCGATGTATCTACTCACAGCTTTGTATCATGAATCTAAGGTAAGGGGCAATTGCAGTGCGAAACCTCGTTCTTCTTTATCACTATGCGAGCCATTTCTTTCTCAAACAAAGAAAGCTCCCGGTGGGCCAAATGTTAGCTTGTAGCTAAAAGGGGTAATTTCTGCAGAAAGTGGAGCCGTGGGAAGAGCTGAAATCTGAAGCCGACATGGAAACCTATATATGGGAGAACAATGCATCCAAACAAGCAGTTGAGAAAATATTTGGCGTCGCAGCCGAGCAAGTTCCGAACATCAAACAGTACTCACAAGCGGTCACTGACTATATGAATGAAGGTAGGAAGTCAACTCATGGGAAGTTCTACAAAACTAGTTTTGTCATTTTTAGGTGAAAACGATTACACCATATCAAAGTACGGCTTGAGCGTTAGAGATCTTCTCAACCTACCCCAACCAATCAGTTAATTAGTTTTGGTAAGGTTCATTTAGGACTGTCTTCTCAAACACGCCAAATTTCCACAATATCTAGCGTTCTATTGATAATAAACAATATGGCATTTCTACTCTAGTAAGTGCCTAATGCGGTCGTTTTCAGCCAAGTCCACAGCCAAACTCCCTTCGCTATCCCTAACAGAACAGTCGACCTTGTAGTCCAACAGCAGTTGCACACAGCCGAGATTTCCACAGCTGGATGCGTAGTGCAACGCCGTTTGCCCTTCGGAGTCCTAAAGTATTCCCCCGTAAATAAAAATTTACGGAGAAACTCTAGACGTACCTGCAAATTCACCTGGCAGCCGCCTTTGAGCAGCAGTTCCAAGATCCGTGAATCCCCAATATCCGCTGCATAGTGGATGAGGCCTAAACCATTGCTGTCCAATCGGTTTATGTTGGAGGGATTGTGCTTCAGGTAGGCTGCTACTTGGTCCAAGTCGCCGCTCCGGATGTGGTCGCTTATGGTGGCTGCTGAAGAATTCGCCTCGGGAATTGGAGCTGAAACGGCCACCTGAGGAACATTGCGAGCATCAGTTTCCTGAAAACGGCCACACATAGCCAGCTACTGCCTACCCAGCTTGGGGCCTTGCTGGAAGTGCCATCCAAAGAAAAATCCGGGCAGGTGGCTAAAGTGAGCTGAATGTAGCCCTCCATTGCCTGGGCCTTGTCCAGATCGCCCAGCATCTTCCAGGCCTGCCACTTGGACTGGCCCTTCAGGTCGTACCAGCCGGGCTTGGGGATGCTGCAAGGCCCTTCAACGCTTTGCTTGTAGAAGCCGTAGAGCCTCAGCAGCGTGCGATTGTCCAGGCTGGCTACAACTGTCTGAACGTGCTTTAGGCACTTGCCGAATTTCCTCGCTAGTAGAGTTTCGTTGGCTTCCACCACATCAATGCCTATCTCTTTTAGGTCGCTAAAGTCGTCCTCAGGTGAGCTTGCCATATTTACAACTATACTACTACTACTACTACTACTACGAATGCTGGGGTTTTGTGATTATCCACTGATATTGTCTTGATTGGCCGGAGCGACTTTCAGAGCGCTCCCTTCCAACTTGTGCTCGGTCACACTCTGAGCGTCGTCAAAGCCCTGCCTGTTACCGAAACTAACAAAACCGTACTTTTTCGACAAGCCTGTGCTTTTATCGAACACCACCGTTGATAGATTAACGGGGCCGAATTTGCTGAAGTACTGGCGCAATTCGCTGTGGCTCACTGTCCACGGGAGGTTGCTCACATACAGTTTGTGAAACTTGCCCTGAAAACCTCAACTTTTAATCCACATACAGTCGCTACTCGCAAGCTAGATCCACTTACAGCATTACTTGCCATTTCAGGCCTTTGAATCGATTTCCAGCAGATGAATGGTATGGCCAGCAAAAATATCGCTCACTTCCACGCCGCTGTGAGCCCCCAAGTTGCTCAGATCGTGCACTTTTGCCCTGAGCTTCCACTTGTTTAGCAAATGCTCGATCGTCCAATCGGTGCTGCGCTCTTGATAGGTGCAGAAGAACTTTGCGCCACTATTCTGATTCAGAATATACGATACTGTTACTAGAATGTCTTCGAAAATGGCCGGATCGAAGAAACAGTCGGAACCTGCAAGAAGCACAGGGTGATCAGTCAACACGCCTCACTGTCGGCTAGGAGGATTAGTGGGGCTCCCTCCGAACAAACACCTAGATTGGAAGCCTGAAGTACCTAAAATGATGTCGACTGGGCCGATGCAGTCCAAGTTGCTGAGAAAAAGACCCCAGGTGAGTCCCAGAACTCGCACTTGCTCGTCGACAACCAGCTGATTGAGTTGGCACGAGCGTCTGGTATGAGCGAGGCTCTTGGGAAGGGTTGCAGACTCGGTAAATGTGACGTGAGAACCGCACTTTGCCGCTAAGATGCCGGGAAGGGCTGTGCCTGAACCCAATTCCAAAACTCGCTTGCCCGGCAACTCGGAACGGTTTTCCCACAGAAACCAGGCGAGAACAGGGGCACAAGGCCACGTATAAAACGAGTAACTAGCTTGAAGGAGCTGAAATCATGAAGTGACAATGCAATGAGTTCAATTTAAACCAGACCCGGGATAAACGGACCACAAAGAAATCTACAATTAAGATAAGCTACTGTCTCATTAGTGAAGAGTTTCGGAGAAATCGGTCCTCAACCTTTACAACGCCCCAAGCTAGTATTTTCGGATGCAATTAGTCAGTTATCAGTTTAGGTACCTCAGGAATGTATATGTCCAACTTTTCAGTCTTATTACGGTCGTCACTGAAAACGAACTTTTTGACTTGTTCGATGGGACTTTCGGACATTGCACCCCACTATCTCCTATGTGGAAGTCAAGTGCACAATCATTACCTAGCTGGAGAAGCCCCTTTTCTACAATGACAACCACACGCTTCTCAAAAACTAGCACATAACCTAACACCACAGATCACAGAGGTTACTACTTGTCTTCATCTATGGTTACTCACAGATCACAGAGGTTAATGACAGTGTCGGTCTAAACAAAAATTCAGAAAATTCACTTCAGTCACACAGACAGAGCGCGCTTGTTTCCTTTTTAGTTCGAGATATTAGACGTTAACCCCGCCTATTTCTTGATTCCAAATACATTATTTCGGTTTTAAAGGATAATTCCCGAAAACTCGTAGTTAAAAATAGGGATTTTTAGTTGATAAGAATCCAACACTACCCAGGGAATCAGAACAATGGGTGTCTTCGTGAATATTTTTTACACCGCCAGCCGCAGGGCAAACAAAACAAAGAAGCCAAACTAACCTAATTTTCTGAATCCGCCATCAGCTGATGAGTCAGTCAGTGGTGTTGTATCGTTGTCAGTTTATCTTTATTGTAGATATTTTACGTTCAAAACTTGTTTGTGATATACCACTTGTTAATCAACGTGCATGTCAGGTAATGTGGCCGCTCACTAGCTCCTCAGACTGTCAACTTTGGCAAATCCAATCAAAATGACTGGGGCGAAGCTCTTTCGTATTCACACGCCTAGACTTGGGGGTGTTTTAGTGATCCCGGGACAATAAACAATGTCGCAATCCCGATATGGAAGAGGCGCCCCTGGTGGTTCGTTCACTGGGTCGAGCCCCAAATCCCATTCAAAAGGAGTAGCAGCCAGCTGCCCAGGCCAGAACCAGCCGTGCCCCAATACATCAAAACACAAGAACTGTTGCAGCGACATTCGAATAGTGCTCACTCTCACTGAGCCTGAAGAAGCGTTCGTTGCAGAGCTGAAGAATATGTATCGGTTGCGTAAGCTCTAAGAAGACAAAAGGGGCTGCGCTCTTTTTCTCATCGCTCGTTGTTTGCAGTGAAGAAAAGCCCCCCAGTAGTCTCCAAACTAGGGAACTACTTCAACCAGTGTTCCAACCCGTACGAGAGTTTCTTGAAGATTCTCTACAACAGCCAGGAGTTCTACAACGCCAACAAAAAGTCGTTGCCGCTGCTTCTAATCGAAGAATTCGGCAGTTTCGCCACGATCAACCGGAACAAAATAGCCCATCTGTTAACGGGCAAACTGAAGATCGATGCTTTCAAAATCATCACCAAACAGAACGTCCAGTCTGTCACCAAAATGATCATTGATATCTTCGAAATGGTTCAGGATGGCGCTCTTTTTGTTGACAACATCCAGTGTTTGATCCAGAAGAAACAGTACAAAGAGGTACAGTTTCAGGACTGACGACTTGATGATTTCGACGTTTCGTGTCGTCTTCCAGGCCTGCCAGTACGCAGCCATGCTCTCTTTACACGACAAGTTCTCAACGGAGGAGTTCCTAGTGCCCCTCATATTCCAAGACAAGTTGCATTTCGTCGACGAGTTCCTCCATGGAAGCCCGAGCCACCAAAGGGCCTTGATCCAGTTTCTGGACTCCGTCCTGGACCATAATTCGGTGCGAGACGCTATGGGACAATACATCGCGTAAGCTACTTGAAACTGACAAATTGACCACATCTAAGGAAGCTTTTTCAGGGATCGCCACATTCCGCAGGTGAAGTACGACAAGATCCACGGCAAGCCCTGGAAGCGGCTGATTGTGCGCTTCACCAAAATGTTCAAAATACCTGCTGACTTAACGCCCAACCTCAACAGAAGACGTAACGAGGGGGCTTTGCAGTTCCTACTCCATAAGCGGTTTATCGAGAACAGTTTCGGTAGGGAAATGAGGGTGGGTTGAAGACCCGCGCTGTGAGTGAATTGGGCGTTGCAGGCGACGAAAGCTGGAAAGAGATGGTGCAAGAGGCCGTGGGCGACAACGAGGACCTTCAAAGGGAACTGGTTGTTAGAGTGGCGCAGTATGGGGAGTTTGCCGAGGCGCTTCGTTGGGCGCACTTCTACAGCGTGGACCGCAAAGACTGGCCGTACGGCGTCCGGATGTTTGATGACAACAGGTATTGGTTGCTTATCACTTTTGAAGCTAGTTTTGCAATTTGATACATACATATAAACGTTTGATCTAAATGTTTCCGCGGCAATTTCCCTGGTTTAAACTTAGGGCACTTACCCAAATGCTGTCATTCCGTTGCTAGATCCTCGAAGGATTCGGGGTACTAAATCAGGCTCTTTTTTAGCCTAGAATGCATACGCACCACACTAAAATCATATTGGATGTTACCAGAAACACTGTTTACATCTGGACTGTCACTTGCGGCCGGAATCGACTAGTCGGGCACTATCGGCAAAGATCGTTTGCGACCGAACATTTCATCCGATCCCTTCCGTCTAACCTCAAATCGGTTGACTTTTCAAAACCCGATTTTGTTCGGAAAAACGCACGCCCGACTGTAATTTTTGTACAGAACTAAAGCTGAAAGTCTTCCGATTCGAAAAAACCCCAAATATCTGCGGGATTTTTGGATTGAGATCGTTTTTTCGCGTTTTCCCAAGGACGGTGTACGCAATTTGTCAAACAGTCACTGACCCAGACCAAACTGACGCTGCTGTCCAGGGTTGCCAGGTCCGAAAATCGAGTTTCGGTAGATAAGCTCGACACTTCGGTAGAAAATCGGTAGACTCATTTTTCTTTCATTATTAAAGGCTCCATAAAATCGCGCGTTTTTCAAATTTTTTAAACTCACAGGAATATGTACTAAAATAAACATGAGTCAGTAAAGAAGTAAAGATGAAATTGTACTCGTTTTTAGCTTATTTATCAACTTAGTTTTCATTAGATTAACCCATGATACAATGAATACACGAATACATGAATGTATTCATTGTATCATGAGTTTAACCTGTGAAAATATCCGTTCAACTTGGCTGATGAGTGAGGTAGAATAAGCAGGTCACAAATAAAATTGGAAACACGCATGCATCAGCTCCATATTTCAATATTGGTACTTGGCTCCAAAACTCTTCAATATTTTTTTTTATTTCTTCAACATTTCGCAACAGTCGTCATTCTGTGTCCAGACCTTGTAATTCACTATCAGTTATTAAATTTGGAAATCTCATTGCAACATCAGAAATATATTGTAGGGAACCTGATTTCACGATTGCAGGATCCATAAAACATAATTTTATCATATTTATGATCTATACATATGGCGGGCTTGATTGATTTTGTGTTTGAAAATGAACTAAAATACGAGGTGTGCTAAAATAAAATGTCTGCTATTACCAACGTACTTTGATCATGAATGGAAATATGTTATTATGAATCATTATGAATTTTTTTCAACTTTTATTTGTGACTTTTCGGTAGAAATCTGCCTGGTATAGGTAGATCGGTAGGTTCCTTGACAAATCGGTAGATCTACCGAAAAATCGGTAGACCTGGCATCTCTGCTGCTGTCGCTGTTTGAATCCGAAACAGCAACAATTGGTGGTATTGTGGTCGCACTTACTCACTCATATATTTAATTCGACAAAATATCAAAAATAATAAAAGCAATGCGATTATTGTAATTTAGGGATCCTCATTCGAGGCAGCCGCCGCCGGCCGACGACTGGGACGAGCCAAACGCAGCCCTAAGCAAAACCCAATGCCATCAGTACCCGCTACCGTTTAACACAGTCCTCTTAGTGGACGATCCGCGGAAGTTCGAGTCCTTTCTCGACGTGGGACTACAGGCAAGAAAACCCCCTGTTCCAGGCTGGCTCGGCTTATTAAACTAGTTTCTGCACAGGATGTGGATATTGTAGGGATCGACTGCGAATGGAAGCCGAGCTTCGGGGGTAAGACGAGCGAACTAGCCCTGCTCCAAATCGCTACAAGGCGCTCCGTTTATGTGCTCGACATTGTCACGCTGGGCGACAAGGCGCCCCATTTGTGGATGGAGTTGGGGAAATTCCTGTTCAACAATTGTGATATTTTAAAATTAGGTCAGTCATTGATGGTGAAAAGCTCTTGCTTGCTGACTAAGACGCTTCTCTGTTAGGTTTTAGTCTATCCAGTGATATCAGCATGATCAGGCACGCGTTACCCAATTTGAACTTCAGTACCAAACACATGGGATTCCTGGACTTGTGCATGCTCTGGAAACAACTGGAAAAGTACCCCAAAGTGCGCCTGCCCTTTGACGGTAACTAGCCTCCACTTAACTACTGTTAATCTTATTGAAAGGCTCTTTCTAGTGAAAACGGGCGGGCCCAGCTTGAGTACGCTGGTCCATAACTGTCTCGGCCATCCGCTCGACAAATCCGAGCAATTCTCCAATTGGGAGAAACGGCCATTGCGCGAATCGCAAATCTACTACGCCAGCCTGGACGCGTTTTGCTTGATCCAGGTAACCGGCCGTTGAACGTGTGTGGATCGCAACTGTTTAACTGATCTTTCCCTAGGCGTATGACGTTCTTAAACGATGTTTCGAGGAAGCCAATTGCCCGTTTGACGACTTGTGCTACAGCTTGATCCAGCACGATAAATCGCCAAGGAAAAAGCCGAGACGCGCCTTGAACCGAAGCGGGCAGGCTGAGAGCGACCCGCCTCAGCCCCCCAGTCCCCAAACGAGTTCTGTTCAGGTTGACTCCACCAGTCTGGTGCAGCGCGGTCTTTAACTAATAAAACATTCGATTTGGACAGGCACACGAAGTGAAAATGGTCTGCGACTCGATGCTACAGGGCTTGGGCAGAAGCCTGAGACGATGCGGTATCGACACTGTCATTTTGGAGAATAATCAGAGCCCTGATGAGTGCGTAAAACACGCCGTGGTCGACAATAGGTACATTTTGACGAGGAAGAAAGGATTTCGCGTGGTAAGACCGATGATGATGATCAAGGCTTTTGGGCCCCACTAATTACGATTTGAAGTTGATCAAGTGCGTAACGGCCGGCCAATGTTTGCGAGTGACGTCCGACCACCCCGATGAACAACTCGATGAGGTTCTGAACTTCTACAAAATAGTTGTGACGAAGAACCACGCATTCACTCGGTGTATGGTAAGTTGGTCGTGCAGCTCCCGACCCGAACCAACAGCAAATTATCAATTTCAGGCTTGTAATGGCAACAAGGTTATCACAGTGCCACAGGACACAATAAAGGCGCTACACAGTGCAGCGACGCCCCGTAAATACGCGCCCCCCTGCGACGACGAGGAGGAAGCCACTGGATTCACCAGCGATGAAGACTTTGACGACTACGAAGTGGGCTGCTATCGGCCCACAAAACCAGCCGAAAGCAAACAGTTGGCGTTTTGTGAGGCCTCTGCGACCAACTCGCACCCTTTGGCAACTTCCACTGTTTCAGACACGGACAATCGGGTGGATTTGGGACTTTGCCAGACCAAACTGGGGGTGCAAATTAAGGTGAACTCGCTTCCGTTAACAGTTATGAACACCCATGAGGTGTTCTACATTTGCGAAGAGTGTGGAGAGGTCTACTACGGCGGCTCCCATTTCGAACGCATACTCACTAGAAGGCTTCGGGAGACTGTGCAGTAAACTGTTGATTTTTAATACAAACTTTTTGGCGCAAAACGTCCGCAGTTGTTTCAATTCGTCGGCGTGGAGCGGGATGGGGAGCAGGATCCTACGTGCTAAATGCAGCTCGACTGATTGCTTACAACTTTAATCGCTCAACATTCTAACAACTAATATCACCCAGGTGTTGACTTTGTCTTTTGGCATGCCGCTTCTGAACGAAATCGTGCACTTTGATCTGTTGTGCGATAGACAGTTAACTAATTAATCACTAGAAAGCTTGATAGACCTTCCAACGACGCTTAATTTCAGGCAAACTACCTCCATGAAATGTTTTGAAACGCACCGGCCTCAACAATGTGGAGTTTTGGAAAAAACAAGAGAGCAGCCTCGTTCGCGCAAACTAATTTGCGCAAATTCCTCACCCACAAACCTACTAATCTACTGTGTTATTGTCCAAAGCGACCAGGCCAACAGGCCATTATTATTGGATTTCTTGGACGTACTGTCGATCACATCGGCTCCGAAGCCGTTGATTACTTAAGTATTGAGCAACGCAACAAACGTTAGAGTAGAAAATTGTACCTGCGGACTGATTAAGCGTCTTCGGGCTCCAGAAGGTGTTGCGCCTCGATATAATTCTGGAACGTTTGCGGAAACCGCTTATTCAACGCGGCAGTGGTTGTGATGTTCTGTTGCCGCTTGATCAGCATCAGCGTAAAAACAACCGTCAGAATCACTAGGATTAAAACCAGCAACACTCCACCTACTAAAAAACAAACAGCAATTGAATCCGACTGTAGTCTGAATAGTCTGAAGCGACTTACCGCTGATCATCACGATGGTTCCAACGCGAAACCTGCCGGGCATCGGCTGCAAAACCAGCTGAGTTGGAATAATCGAACCGTTGTTGGCAGGTGCAGGCAGATCGAGAATGGCGCAGAATAAATAGAATAGATCCACCGTATGGAAGGGCTCCACTTTGGTATGTTGCCGGATTTGAGGCCCCACAGCCATGAAGAACGGGTGCATCTGAGTCTCCGTGTAATCATATCCATGCACCCCGAATTCCGAACTGTTGGTCACTGAAATCCAAAAGTTTTCGCCTTTCCTGGATTAAATTTTCCCGGAACTTACAAGTGAAGTTGTACTTTTCAGCAAACCGTGGGGCGGCCCTAATGAGGTCATCTAGAGCATAGCCAACGTCCGCTAGTACCAGTATAGGGGGCGACCGCGAATTGTTCTTGTAGTGCCACCTTTCCAGGTACTCGGACTTGTTGTAGACCCCAAAGTGGCCGTTTCGCCTAGAAGCTGCCTTCAGGCCGCTGTAAATCTCCTGCTCATGTCCTGGACAATTGAATAGCCGTTTAAGCCTGGCACCTAATCACTTTGCTCATCCTCACCTTGATGGGGCGTGATCTGGATGGCAGGGCTGGCGCCAGCCCATTCATAGGTCCCATTCTGCATATACTGGGTGATGTTGATGAAGCGAGGCGGCGTCACTGCGGTCATTCCATGATCACTCACATGGATCACGTTCACCAAATCGCTCAACCCATGGGCGTGCAGTTGTTCCTAAAATGTCCATTGCAGCAACTAGACTATCTACAGGTACGTATACCTACGTGCAAGTACCCGGTGATATTGTCCAGTTTATGAACTTGGGTGCGCACAACTTCGGAGTTGGGTCCAAAGGCATGTCCATGCGTGTCCGGTTCCTCAAAGTAGAGCATCACCAGATTGGCAGGCCTGAACGGATCCAGAATCCAGCTGATGGCCTGAAAATGGCACGTTTCAGCCTGCGTCTCTGGCCTGGTCGGGGATTAGCTTACATGATCCACCCGTTTTTGCCAGTCGTATCCAGCCTCGAAGGGCAGCGTCCAGGTGATGGTCTTGTTCTGGTAGGGAAAGTTGCTGCCCGGCCACATGACTGCTCCTGAATGCCTACCCTCACCCAAGTCCTCATTCAGCCTCTGGAAAGAGCAAAAGAATCCAGAATTTTTCGAACTTTTTGACTCGTCGGAAGTCAGGAAAAAAACTAAAAACCTTCCACTGTGCCTGAGTGACCAAGATCGTGCCCGAAAGGCCAAATCGCTGATTTATACAGAATAAATCAAGCCAAACTTCCAATTCCTTACAATTCCTCAGTTGTAAGTAGCTTCACCATTTGATTCAACCCAAAGCCCGCTCGCACAAACAATCAATGAGACGTAGCAACAAGTATGAAGCATCACTAACACCTTGGGGGACTTAAAGCTACCAAGCTGCGTTCCCGAACTTCAAACTAGTTTTACTTTCAAGACACCAATAATGCAAAACTCACAAAGCCCCACTTACCCAAATGGGCTTAACGTCGTCATTGTAGTGGTACATTTCAAATCCCATGCCCACCACATTTTTCAAGGCGGAATCATAGAAGGAGTTGCCAATCACTCCATGCACCTCCGTGTACAATCCGGTGGAAATGGAGTGATGATTGGGAAAAGTTTTAGTTGGGAACACGTTGATCAAGTACTCGGCGTATACCCCCTGAGCACGGACCTGCTCCATGTGGGGCAGCCGCTGTTCGAAAAAATCGTACCTGAACGCATCGTAAGACACCACAACCAGAATGGGGTGATTGGAGAGGGCATGGGCACAACTGATGCAAACACAACACAGCAGGGCTGCACTTGGCCACATTGCTGGCGCTGCTCTTTGGAAAGGGGGCCCCTTTTGCAATGTTTACTCCCCGAGCTGTCAGTGAAGGAATCAATTGACAAGCAAGCGTGATTGGCTGCAAGGTTTTGATGCCAAAACCACAGATGACAGAGGTTATCTCTGTGATCCGTGGCGAATACTTATGCCTAGATGGCGCACGGTGTTTAGCGCCATATTTTCTATATATCTTCGCAAAACTTCTTTGGACAAAAGAAATATATTTCCTGAAAGCTTGAACTCA
>NW_026017382.1:0-2580 GCF_020466585.1 Dendroctonus ponderosae
TGTTTTCCGTCTGGTTTTTGTTTAGTTCTGGGAGTCAATATGAGCAAGAACGCTCATTTGTACATTATTCTAGAGAGAAATAAATGGCCTTTTTAGAAAGTGAACCCTCGATAAGAAAATGTTGGCAGTTTTCTCAAAAAATGCTTGAATTCAAGAAGTTTTAAATTTGCGTGGTTTTCTTTAAGTTGCAAGATCGCTGCTTTTTTCGAAGTTTCTCAAGAACCATTCGAGCCACAAAATTCCTTTTGGCATCGTTGGATAGAGAATTGAATGGGGGGGGGGGTCCGCCCTTACATAGTTAGTTCAAGCAACGCATAACTTTACCAGTGAAAATTGAAAATAGTGCAGTGTAAAGTGTAGCTAGTGCATTTTCGGTTCGTATGTATCTTTTATTTGCCATTTGGTTTCCGTAAGTATTCAATTTTTTTTTTGGTTTAGCGTCTTTTTATGAATTTCACCTTTAACTTGGTGGGGTTGGTCTGGGTAATACTGGGGGTTTTAAGACACTTGTGTGTTGATGCCGCTCTGTGCGTCCATGTGCCGCGACACCTCGCCTCTTACGACGCGGCACTTGGAACAACACTTAACATTTAATCTCATTCAAGACGGCAGAGTTGGGGTAAAATAAATACTTTGTATGATGGCAAACACTAACGCGAATGGCACGCATATTATGAATATTTTGCGGTTGTTATACATATAGCACATCAGATCCTTATAATAAATTAGTAACTCTCTTAATACGGGCCCGATTTGGATCGATAAAAATTCGTTCTGAAACGAGTGGTTTGGTCTAAAAGTCGTATTTTGCAAACTCGAAATCAGTTGAGAATCTTGAACGTCATAAGAGTTTGAAGGTCGAAAAGACGCTTTTTTTCAAGGCAAATGTTATCAATGTTTTCCTTGTGGTTCTAAGGTCGATTTTATTTTGGAAAAACCCGCTTTTTGCAAGTGGAAATCTTCTGCGTAACTATTCTGTAACTGTATCGGACCGATTTGGAAATTTTGAAATTTGTGGAAAAACGCACGATTTTCTATAAAAACAGCATCTCGGCAAATTGCAATCGGTTAAAAACGATTTCGATGCATTGAAGCGTCCGCGAGCTGAAAATGATCTAAAACTTAAGACATTTTGAGGAAATTTTCATTTTTTCAAAAAATCGACCCTCACCCTTGGAAATTTCGGACAAAAATCAAAATTTCACACGCCTGTTTCTTGAGCTCAATCGATTCCTTTCCACATAAGAAGGTCACAAATATACATTTATAAAGCGTTTGGGTCAATAATAAGGAAGAAATCGTCGGCTAAAGATCGTGACCGATCAAAAAACGCTTAAAATGTGCCGAAAATGTATATTGTTTCGGATCTGAAACTTCCACCAAGTTTTTCAATCAAAATCACGTAAAATTTAAGACATTTTGAGTTGAAAACCACAGAAAAAACGCGCTGCAGCGCTAAAAGCTGCGCTAACGAACCACTAGACATCACAAAACGCAGCGTCTCCTGTTTCATATGAAAAGTGTGGCGCAAAGTGTCGCTGTATCAATACGGCAAGCCGTATCGCTGTGTGGACACATGGAAACCCACTGTGTTACCCAGGCCTATTTCCCAGTCTCACTAACTCCAAACAAACTTTTACTGCGCCCTCCTCACTGCCTGTCTTGACGATGCGCTGTTGCCTCCTCTAACCGCTTTCTCTGATCTAAGAGAGGAATTTACTAAACTGTGCCCGCAGGTTGAAAATCTTGAGGATCTCCTCAAGGAGAAAGACAACCAGGTGGACATGGCAAGAGCGCGGCTCTCCGCCATGCAGGCGCACCACTGTTCCTCAGAGGGCGCGCTCAGCACTCTGGAGGAAGCCATCGGCGATAAGGAGAAGCAGATGAATCAGCTGCGGGAGCAAAGGTATGAGCTTAAGGCCGTCTCTTAGCTGGACGCTCTCAGTCTTATAGATTATTAAAATATCACAGATCCATTTTTAGGGATCGCGCCGAGCAAGAGAAGCAGGAAGAGCGAGAGCTGCACGAGCGGGAGATTGCCGACTACAAGATGAAGATTCATGCGCTGAACAGCGAAGTAGAGAAACTCACTGCCAGATTAGATAGAGCGCAAAACGATAGAGAACGCATCGAAGCTAAGTTAGAGAGCTCACAGTCTGAACTCGGTAACTGTTGGATTGCCGAACGCTTCCAGAATGTAGATTAATTTTCGCGTTTTCCTGCAGGCAAATCGAAGGCCGAACTGGACAAGGCGATGGAGTTCGGACGTCGCGGCGATGACTACGACACAGCGCGTCAGCGCATTGCGCGCTTAGAGCTGGAAAATGAGCGCCTGCGGCAGGACTTGGAGCTGGCGCAGGCTAAAACAACGCGATTCGGCAGCAACATCTACAGCAGCACACACGAACTCGACCGAATACACGAACGAGCCGACAAAACCTCATCGGACCTGCGCCGATGTCAGGCCGAGCTCCGTGTAACGCAGGCGGACAGCGAACGAGCTCGATCCGAAGCGCAGGCGCTACAGGAGAAACTTGAAAAGTCGCAGGTTAGTCATCCGACAGTCAACCCTACTTATAA
>NW_026017383.1:0-2704 GCF_020466585.1 Dendroctonus ponderosae
CAATGCTTGTTATGATTTCTGAAATTGGACCATAATGAGACTTATTTATGGAAAACCTTGGTCCAAGTGATAAGATGTATTTTACGTTGTTCGGTATGTTTAGTGAAGTCAAATTCTTTATCCAATTTTCATTAGTGTTACATTTGTTTGTTCTGCCATGTTTCTTTGCTAAAAGTTTTTCTAGTTTATTTTTTTGTTTTGCTTTAATCTTGTTGAAAACAGTTTCATATTTTTGTTCTTGTTGTTCATAAAACACTTCTTCTTCCCAGAACTGATTGTCCTGACTAATCACCTGTTAGGCCTAATTAATCTCAGAATGTTTTAAAGTGTTGCAATTGTAATGTATTTTAGTGTGTGATATGATCAAGCTGTTGACAAACTGTGATTGTTTTTTAGATTAATAAAAACATTTATTTTTTTCACTATCTGTTATTTTAGTAAAACTGATGATTGTGGAAAACACCGAAACGTTTTTTAATTGATAAATAGACAATAAATGACTGAAGCTCAGGAATTGATTTTGATTTGGAATTGAAACACAGTCAGGAAAGTATGTACAATTAAAACAAATATAAAAATGGATTTTTAAATCTTGAAGCATTTTAATATTAGAACGAAAGTGTAAATATGGAATTTAGCCAACGAGTGCCAAATAATTAATAATTTCGTGGAATTGCCAATGAACTGTTTGCACTAACTGTATGATGCATATTTCATTAGCAATAACGGAAGTGGGTCTAATGTGCATTTGGCGGTATTTAACCCAAACACACTGTTTAAACATATTTCGATACTGCAATTTAAAAATTTAATTGACCGAATAAAATATAACATTCGCAATATTTCATTTCGGACTACATAGATTGGTAATTATTTGTTTGTTGTTAAATTATATTCAGATTTTATAATCGTGGTTTTGAACGCAAATTCCTCTTTGAAAAGGATCCGATAAAGAAATACCATCAAAAGCTAAAGGACACATAAATACAAATTTTGAAATACAATTTTGCAATCTTAAGCCCTTTTCTTGACTACAACTTGTTACTTAACAAATTAACCATTTTTTGCTGCTTCCAACGTTTTGTCTTAGAACATAGTTCCATCTGCGTTCTCTTTTCTAAACCTAATAAGAGAAGGATCGCGCATTATGATTTTATTGAAAGAAACCAACTGGGCAAAATTAAAACATTTTCTTGATACAACAGCGAAAATTTCAGCATCAAATCACTTGCAAATATAGCGAACATTCAACTGAAAATGGCAACATGAATAATTAAATCTAAATGCGCAAAGGAGATTACCAAATAGCCAACCGTAATAATTACATATAATTAATTATCAATTTGCATACATTGTTAAATGCAGGGGCGATTAAAACGTCCGAATTTGAACAATACCGATTGAAATTTGCTGGCTGTTGAAAGTGCATCTGGACTTTGAATCGATATTTTCTGGTCTAAATGTTTGAGGATTAAAAAAAAGCTTTCAATTTTTTCAAAATGCTTTAAATTCCACCTTGTCGTTTTGGGTACTGCAGTACTTAAAATCCTACATGTTTATCATACAGGTACCTTGAACGAGCACTTTATTGTCAGTTCAAATACAATGATATTAAATTTGAAAGCACGCAAAATATGATTACCATAAAAGCCAAGGTCCGAAACGGAAAAAAATCTAAAAATGGTCAGGGTTATTGAAAAACCAACGACTACCGTGCCATTACGGACGTTGGAGTCAGTTCTATCGTTATATTATGTGAACAATTGTCAGTTTTATACACAAAAGATCAGGATCTTTTGTCGAGAAAAATTATAGACCATTATAAGCATCTCATTTCTATAGCCTACTTTCACTGGGTTGCGTTTCTACCTGAGAAGCTTTTTCAGATTTAAAATCGCGACTGCAAACAGGCAGGTAGATTTTTCAGACACACGTATGAAATGAGTTATGGCCGGAGAAAACACTATATATAAATAAGAAGTAGATTTACTGGACGATTTCAGGTTAAAATTTGTCTGTTGTAGCCACTAGCTGAACAATGCACTGTAATTAAACGCCCTGCTATTGCACTATTCCCAACAGAATAACCTTTAGGTTCCATTACTGTCCACTTTTTCTTCTAGCCAATCCCCTTCGCTCGTCATCTACACATTTAATCGGCTAACAGTGAAATTAATTTTTATTGCCATATCAATGCGATTAAATGACGCAATCTACAGATGGGTTTGAATTATTTCAACGCAACTGTACACACAAATATACAAAATTTTTGTCTTCAAGCTACAGATGTTTTTCAGCTTTGTACAAGATGCCAAAGGATAATACAGTTTATTCATGAAACGTTCAACAGGAAACGCCGCATGTTGATGCATTCATTGCCTAAAAGCCTCATTTTGGGTTTTCAACAAACTGTTTTACAATTCTTCTAATCACAAAAAGTGTTAATGAGCTTGAAAATTTTTTTTATTGCATTAAAAAAACTGTTTGCAGTGTGCATACTCCAATTCACATTTCCAAATTTTACCAATGTATTATTCATGCAAAATATTAAGGTTCTTTTAATGCAATTTAACTTCCTTTTCAGCTTCTGCCACCAGGCTTTAGTTGGATGTACCGAAAATTGAAAACTCACCAGCGCTATGCGGACGATTTTTTCGTTCAACTCTGACTTACCTGCAAATAAAAAATTAATATATAGTCGAGT
>NW_026017384.1:0-2702 GCF_020466585.1 Dendroctonus ponderosae
TTTGGCCACCACGTTTTAACATAAACTTTCAAATTTGGGCAAAAATATTCCTACATACACGGAAGTTGTAGATTTTTACGTCTCAATTATTTTAAGATAATATCAGTTGATACTAATAAGTGGCAGGCTAAACTTAAATTTTTGTAAAATGGAACGTCGTACTTTTTATTGCATAGTAGCACTATTCACAAAATTATAAGCCCATTGGACGTAAATATTCTATATTGATTTTTAACTGTTTTTGAGATAATCAATATTAATTGAACTTTGCCCACCCCGATTTGTCATCTAATTAGATATTTAGAGTTTAATCTTAAATACGAAATTTTCATATATTATTAGATTATATTTTTTTAATGGAATGCCCATATTTTACCCAGATTGCATTCGGCATTCGAAAAATATCCCAGAATGTTAAAAACATATTCAGAACATTACGGGGATATTCTGGAAATATACTTAATTGAACATTCCAAAAATGAATGTTCGTTGAATATACTTATGTTTCTTTCATCAAAGTTCATAAAAATTATATGCTGAGTACGTACATATTGTGTATATGTGCAGATGATTATACCTAGTATGTTTAAAATAAATATTCGGGTAATATACATACTTAAATGTATATCCAGGGTATTTTTCATAAAATATACTATGGATAATTGTAAATTTGTCAAAACTACAAACATGGTGATTCAAATATAAAATAATTAATTGTGCTAATATTTCAAGTTAAATTAATATAAACTTGTTTGAAACGAGACAATCCATTTTAGTTGCCATAATTTCGGTACAAATTTTATAAAATATATAAAAGTCTTGAAAAAAAAAATGGATAAAACTGGTACTTCAGAGCACGTGCAAAAGTGAAAAAGGCTGTAATGTACGTGTTATAGACTGTGGCCTGTGGCAGAACGTGACTTAACCTGTTTCGGAGATTGTTTATAGAAACTATTTTTTATAAATGCGCCAGCGTTATAATTGTATTGGTATGAATAACATTTATATATTACTCAAATACATTTATCCGGAGATAACAGTTAAAAATAAAGATAAGAAACAACGTGTTTCTGCTTTCTTGCCTGCTTTTGTTTTTGTATATGTAGGATGTATGACAAACTTTAATTTGACAATTTAGTTAATCTTTATATATATATATATACATATTTCTTGTGTATTTCCTAAACGACTGGACCGATTTTGATGAATTTTTTTGTGCGTGTTCAAGGGAGTTTGAGAATGGTTCAGAGTTAAATTTTGGACCACAGGAAAATGTTTCTTTAATTTACTTTTTTATTTGTAAGAATTTGCTGATTTTGGAATGTCTCACATTGGATCCGCAAGACTGCGCTACCACAACTTAACCTACACCACCACCCTAACCTACCAATTTATTTATTAGTCTGTCCCTTTGAATATAAAACTAAGTTAGTTTTATATTCAAAGGTCTGTCCCGACCAGCGATGCCAACCCTACGGATTTACCCGTAGATCTACAGATTTGGAGCTGAATGCTCCGATATATGGACAGCTAATCTATTTATAATTCGTGCTCTTCGGTTTTCCATTCCTCGCAGCTACGGCACTTGTTGAATATCCCTTCGCCTTTAAAGTAATTATTTGAATTTTTTCAATTACATTTGCATATGGCATTTTGACATATGTAAATGTATTTGTTAGTATTATGGCATTAGGTAGAAAGTCAGAGTTTTACACAACAACTATTTAATGGTCTACTTGCAAATATGTGCTAAAAAGTAGAGGATTTATAGTATATTTATATTGTTCTGCCATTTGAAATTTAAATACCCCGTATCAAGTGATATTATCTTGAAATAAACTGGACGTTAAAAGCTACAAAAAGTGTGTATTCAAAAATTTTCTCGGTGGCCAAAGTTCAATCAATAAATATAAAAAATATATGGCCAATAAGGTTTTCTTCTTTTCAAAAATTTCAAATGTTCAATTAAAAAAGGAGCAATTAGAAAAAATTATTCACAACAAAACTCAAAGATCCTTCCCCAAAGAAACCTAAATTTGTCTGAATGACAATTTCAGATAAAACTTCTTCCATGTAGCTAAAACTTAATTAAATCATTTTTTGTTGCATGTTGGGAATACAGAAAGCCAGTACATTAAATACTCTAATAGCTAAACCATTTGTCGTGAATGCAAGAAGGTAAACTTCGCTTCATCTAGCAGCAATAATCTTTCACCGAAATCATCGTAAACCACATGGCCGATTTATCATTGTTGATGTCAGCAAACTCTACGGATGAGGTTGAACGATTCGTAGCTGCAGGAGCCGACATTTATGGCACAAATATCAGCGGGGAGACATTGTTGCATCTGGCCGTTAAAGCTGGAAATACTGAATTTGTAAACTTGTTTATTGCGTACGGATTGTCTGTAAATGCCAGAACACCATATGGACATACGCCATTAACGTATGCAGTTCAAGGCGGATTCGTCGAAATTATGGATCGTCTTATAGATTTCGGTGCTGATTACAAGATAATGAACCCTATTGATCAAAATATAGTTCACTTGGCAGTGGCAAAAAACCAAACAGAAGCATGCAGGCGGTTGGTCACTCTGGATATCAATCTTAACCAAAAGGACCGGAACGGAATCTCTCCATTACACTCAGCAGCGGGAAGAAACTACTGTGATATAATTAAAATCCTGATCGAAAACAACGCC
>NW_026017385.1:0-2678 GCF_020466585.1 Dendroctonus ponderosae
AGCCGTTTTGGTGTTCGCCTCATAAATCGGAAAAGAGCCACAGAAGGTCTTTTTGCCACCTTAATAAACGATATGATAAATAGTGAGTGGGATGGTGAGCAATTTTTTAAATATACAAGAATGACGAGAAGTCAGTTTGTTGGTTTACATGGATTGCTTGCTCCGTATTTGGCAAAAGACATCAGAACACTGCATTCGGAATCTGAGCAACGATTACTAATGACTCTACAGTAAATAATTAGCGGATTTAATTTTATTACGTTTTCACTAAAATCACACTTTGTAGCTATCTTTCCGAGGGCTGTTCGAGAAATTGCGAGAATTTTCTTGAAGAATGGAACATTCCCAATTGTATAGGGGCTGTAAAATTTTAAGAATTAAGTTACGTGTATGAATTAAGCAATTGGGTAAACAGTGGCATTTAACCACGCGGTGTTAACTTGGATTTTATGAATTAACTTAACGTTTAAGAATTGAGAATAAAATTACGACGTTGGGTAATCCAGCACTTAGACAACAATGCCACCACATCTTCAAATTGTTATCTTTCACGCAGGCTGCGCTCGTCCGGTATACTATATGAAACTGAGGTCAACCCTAAACCAAAACGTTTAATTGCAGAGATAAAGAAATTTTATCGGAATAGGCAACTTTTAATACCAGACTGCTGAAAATTTCGCATTTATATTAAGATCGCACCGTATTGTGGTAGTTATTTCCAACAAATTGTCGTTCTGGGTCGATATGGTGGTCGCAAAAAAAATCGTTTTAGTAAGGCAATGCCAAGGCTTTCCGAAGGAAAGCGACTTCGAGCTGGTGGAAGAAGAGCTGCCGCCACTAAAGGAAAATGGTATGGTCGTAAAGAAGACATTCACATTAAAAAAAAGTGTTTTTCCTTAGAATACCTGGCAGAAGCGGTCTATTTGAGCGTGGACCCCTACATGAGGGGATACATGCCTAGAGTGAAGCCAAACACCACTATGTATGGAACGCAAGTGGCCAAGTAGGACTTTAAATCCAGAAAAATTCACTCAATTTAACTGGCTGCGAATGTTTCCAGAATAGTGGAAAGTAGAAGTCTCAAGTTTCCCGTTGGGCAATATGTGCTAGGTCCGTTTGGCTGGAGAACGCATACAGTAGTACCGGAAAATGGACCAACGTATGTCGGAATGGAGACTTATCTTTTGCCTGATTTCCAAGGACTGCCCATTTCGTTGGCTTTGGGAGTATTAGGAATGCCCGGGTAAGCACAAATTTTTCAATAATGCGAAAAACCGTGGTTTTGCCGAAACCCGTTGATAGAAAACGCCACTATTTTAGTGAAACTTTAAAAGGTAAGCACTGTGTTTTGAAATCTACTGAAATTTTCTGTGATACCAGAAAAGATAAATATTACTCCTACCAATTAACACTAATTTTTTAAGCTGCTAAGTACATTTTTTGCAGAAATACTGCATTATTTGGACTTTTGGAACTGTGCCAACCCAAAGCAGGCGAAACTGTAGTGGTGTCAGGGGCAGCAGGAGCTGTTGGAAGCCATGCAGGCCAAATCGCCAAAATCAAAGGTTGCAAGCTTTAAAAACTGTCCATTTCTTCTTCCCAACAAAAACTTTTATTCAGGCTGCATAGTGATTGGCATAGCAGGTTCCGACGAAAAAGGAAAATGGCTCACCGAAGAGCTGGGATTCGACTATTTTATAAACTACAAAACCCAAAACGTTGAGGAGGAATTGAGGAAAGCGGCCCCTCAAGGAGTGGACTGCTACTATGATAATGTAACCAACCTAATCAACACTTGAATTGACCAAAGAATTATGAAAATTATTTTAAAGGTCGGAGGAGAAATTACAACTACTGTACTAAATCAGATGAATGCTTTTGGACGAGTCGCCCTCAGTGGATCGATTTCCTCTTACAATTCCATCGGCCCTTTTAAAGGTAGATGTTCAAACAAACTGAATGAAATTGCTTTAACTTGAAAATGTTTTCAGTGACCACACCCAATCTCACCATTGTCCTGCAGCAACTGAAACTCGAAGGATTTATCGTTACCAGATGGAACCACCGATGGATGGAAGGAATTCAACAAAATCTGCAGTGGATCCAACAAGGAAAGCTCAAATACCGAGAGACTGTGACCGAAGGTTTCGAGAATATCTTTAAGGCATTCACTGATATGTTAGAAGGTGTTAATGTGGGCAAAGCCATTGTGAAGGTTTGAGTTAATAAAAAGTAACAAAAACTCCTGTTGTATTTGCTGGTAGGTACTAGCTCTGAAGATGAAGTTCACTAGTGCTTGCGCAACGTCAGGGAGAACACCTCAGATTAAAATATTAATGTCTTTGGGGGAACTAAGGCCCGACGAGTTTTTTCAAGTAAATTTCAATACATACAATTTTTCGAAGATTTATTAAAAAGCCGATCAAAACATAACTAAAGGTCAATCGTTGAAAAGAAACTTGATGGTGGTTTATTGAAAACGAAACGGAGAGGCAAAAAATTGATAACGCTGCATTAAAGTAGCCATGATCAAGGGTAGTCGGTTTTTCTCCAGCTTTGATATTAACGACAGAAAAAAATTAATGAAATTAGAAAATTTCAGTTTTTTCCAAATAAGTCAGCAACGAAAATTTGTATCAAAGATCTGAAAGCGCAATTTTATTAGTCTTTTAATTGCC
>NW_026017386.1:0-2344 GCF_020466585.1 Dendroctonus ponderosae
TGTAGGAAGTTCAGAAATATGTATTTATAAAGGGTTTGGGTCAACAATAAGGAAGAAATCGTCGGATAAAGATCGTGAACGCTCAAAAAACGCTTCAAATGTGCCGAAAATGTCTATTATTTCGGGCCCGAAACGTGTTTATAAAAAGTGTGGCACGCTGTATCAATACGTCAGCCGTATTGGCTTCGTATACTTTTTTCGGTCTCAGCTACCCGGTATTTCTGGCAAACTGATTTAAACTTTGACCACCCTGTACAAATTTTCGCTAATCTTGACTTAAATTTTGCCCAACAAAACCACAAAGATTCGATAAAAAAGTTATTCAAATCCGTCGACTAGAAGTCCGGGGGATTTTTTTAATTCAAACTTGTATCATTTTGACACCCTGTACATGTATGTGAAAACCCCAAGTTGCGCTATGTGGACAACCAAAGAACATCCCGAACAAACAAAAAAATGGAAAAGGTGAAAAAAGAAGAAATTTACAACCGGTTTAAGACAATAAAATCTCCCCCCAAAAGTGCTAATCCCTGTTTGGCGTCACCACCCAAATCCCACTAAGGCTCAGTTCATCAGCAATCAAAAAATATTAATTTACATTAATAGGTAATTTAAATATTTACCATAGAAGGCCAATGTCGATGGCAGGCATATTAAGCGGAATACTAAATTATCCAGTAGGAAAAATGTTAATTCCAGAGTCTTAGACTGTCAGCGAGTGCATCCCGTCTCTTTCCCACATTATGTGTTCAAATGCAAAAATATTATGGGTGTCAATAATT
This sequence comes from Dendroctonus ponderosae, assembly GCF_020466585.1. NCBI lineage: Eukaryota > Metazoa > Arthropoda > Insecta > Coleoptera > Curculionidae > Dendroctonus > Dendroctonus ponderosae. Next base: position 783 of record NW_026017386.1, read on the forward strand.
TAGACTCGGCCTATTGTTAAATATGTGACATGTTTATTTGCCAAGAAATGTGGCGCCTGCAAGCCAGCAATCCGATTGGTGTGTGAGCAGATGTGTCATTAAAGGATCAAACTGGCTAATCCGGAACGAAATAATTTTAAAAACAAATATCGAAAGGATATTTATTTTGAATCAAGCTGCCAGCCTAAAAGGATAAATATGTTTTATATCAGAAAATGCTTGTTATCTATTGGCAAAGCTCGTGACTTGAACGATTCAACAAATAAATCAAAGACCAAACATTGTTATTGCACACGCACCTGAACCTAAACTGTTTTATAATTAATACGATGGATGATCAAAATCAAAGTGAATCAAAGTGAAGAAAATGAAAAATCATGGAACGTCCAACTCCATCTCTGTCCTGATGCTGATGGTTTCGATGAGCCCAACCGGTGTGCCATCATCAGACAAAAGCTCAGCAGCTCATGCCTCCTACCGCGCTTGTTGCACGCTTGAAATGAGCTTTTCACTTATTCCAAGCCGCATTAGCTGGCCGATTTCGCTACCGACGCTACCTGCCTCCCTTCTGACATTTATTGGACATGATCCCAAGTCGCTCCATTGATTCTGTATAAACATGTTCATCGACAGGGGTTTTGCTCCCTTTTTCCTAACAGTTCAAAGGATCACTTCCCGATAATCCCTGGGTGGCGACATCACCAAACTGMACGTAAAATTTCAAATTTTTTAGTCGCTTTCGGTCATAAAGCAWGCTCAATTCCCAAAAAAGGGGTGGAACTRTTGGGAGTACRACTATGTAAATGTTTAAAGGCAGAAGTCCACTCTTAAAAGTTGAAGTTAAAGAAAGAAAATAAGCAACGCATGCATACAGAAAACATCCATTATGCAACTTGCTCGGTCCATATATCAGTTGGAAATCTCATAAATAACAATTCATATGTACCAAACGATAAAGGCTGCCGTAACCCACATTTTCAACACTTTTCACACACCAAATTCTTTCTCACATGTTTTGATAAAGCAGTTTGCTCGGCAAACATTTTCACAGGCCTTAAGGACTTAAGTGCATCAGAGTCGAACAAATAGCCAGATTATCGGAATATTCAGCTCCCAAAAGACATTCTCATCGGGCATTTAATCACGTTCCAGCGATGGTACAATGACAAAATATTGTCGATGGAAAGTGGTTGGTACTTGACTGAGCGTGATGGATTATCCACGGTAAAATTACTTCGGGGATTTTCCGGCCGCCGCATTTCAGGGCTGGATTTCATTAAGTTGCCAGTCGATGGTAGCAAATTGTTTTAAAATATTTGTGGCATCAAAATCCCAAATCCTGAGGATGGCGGGTCAGGAACTCTAGGGAAAAAAGGAGCTCAAGAAAATGCAACAGAATGAACTTTTGCAGATTTGGAGAAGCAAATTTGGCTAACGCCAGCCTAAGCCAAAGTGACTTAAATTCAGGATTCTTTTGCAAAATACCCGATAATTGTATCAATAGAGAGAGCGAAAGAGAGCAAACGAGTAGAGCGCAAATTTCAGTTAAAGTCAGTCTGGCC
>NW_026017387.1:0-2446 GCF_020466585.1 Dendroctonus ponderosae
GACTTTGACTTAATCTCATTGTTTAAATTAGTAAAGGTAATGTTAATTAATAATTTTGGAGTAAATTTAATTTGGGTGTATGTTTCTTTGGTCTACTTCAGATTTTAACATAGGTAATCATGTATGACTTAAATTAAATGAACATGAAGCTACACAATTATTTTGATTTAGTAAAATTAGTGCGCTTTCTTTAATTTTACGTTTTTTTGTGGACTGTTCTTTTGTTAAAATTGTGGAATTATTCCATTGTTGGCAAATGTTTGATTTATGATATTCTCTGTTTTTTATGTATGATTGGTGTTCTTTGAGACTTTTGTGTAATGGTCTTGAGGTTTCTCCTATATAAAATTTATTGCATTCGCAACGAATTTCATAAATTACATTTTTTGTATTTTCAATTATATCATCAGGTTTTGTTACTGAAATGTTACTTCTAATTGTATTTTCAGTTGTAAAGATAGTCCTAATATTAAATTTTTTACCTACTCGTTTAATTTGATCTGAAAGTCCTGGAATAAATGGAATGAAAAGGTTCGTAATGGGTTTATTTTGATTTTGTTTTGTTCGTGGGAATTCAATTTCGTTAAAACATTTTTCAATAAAAGAATTTGGATAATTATTGAAATTTAGAATTTCTTTTATAAATTGTTTTTCTTTGGAAAAATTAGATTGAAGTTGCAGGTTCGTTCGTCATTTCTCAATATTTAAACGTGTGGTAGAATTGGTCAATCATTGAATTGTTTTATGAAAATTGGCACAAAATCGGCGACAACAAAGCAATGATGGCGAATATTTTCGATAGTGATCCGGCTCGAAGGACCAAAAGTGCTGAAGTTGCTTGAGGGGTCAAATCTCCCTGATAAGGAACAATATACTTACGAACTTCATGGTGACTCTTTTAAAGTGCATTTTTTCCCTGTGTCCGTTTCACAATAACAACATTTTCGTTTGGTCATACACCATAATTTTCTGTAGGCCGATCTTATAGGTCAAGCAACATTTTTGGGGAAAAACCGATGCAGCCTAATCACTCCCGTCAGGTTTTTATGGATGTAAGCAAATAAAATGCAATGATGCCTTTAGTCTCTAAACAAATAGAGAAAAAGCCTTTATGAAGCCACCATCGAAAATTTACAACACATTTATAGGATAATCTGTAAGCCTTGTTTACTGGCAACTAAAATTTTATGTCGCAATAAAATCTATTGGTCGGGATTCGACGTATTAGCTGTTAAGCTACCAGTAACTGCTGAATTTTGACTATTGACTGATTTTATGAATATCGCTATGGACTCCAAGCGCATTATGTGGGCCAACGATTATATTTTATGTCGATCAGCTCAAATCGACGACGAATTTCTCAGCTTTGCTCCAAATGAGGCTTTAGCAAACTTATCCAAAAGTCGACATGACCACATCGATTTAATGTCGAGTTTATTCAAGTAATCCAGGTATAACCAACACATTTTATTCGAAAATGAGCAGAATGTTTTCATCCAAAAATCCAAAAACAGGGACCAACTGAGTTGTGCATTTTAAACAGCATGAACGTTATCTCATTTCGGAATTTCGGCAGTTTTCATTTAATATCAAGTTTTATTAACTGTTTTCAAGTATTGCCCGTTTGCGTCATCTGTTTATTTATTGTCGCTTCCAATAGTTAAAATGCGACATAAACAAAAATGTCCTTGCCTGGCACACGTAATGAAATCAACCAGGCCAGCTCGTAAATTCGACCGTTTGTCAGTGAATTAAATATGCCGTAGACGGCAAAAAGGGTTAATAAATAGAGCCTTTGTGAGAGTGTTGTCAAAGTAAAACAAACAGTTTACTAATTGTCAAGTTTCATTAGTAAAATGTTTCGTCCATGCAAATTGAGCACAATTATTTCTCAAAGAATGTTAGTTTTTATGTGCAAATTTGGTCTCGACGCTTAGTGGCTCAATTCTACCAGACGTTTCGGTTGCATCTCCGGCAAACACGGTCAACGGCTATTGAGGGAGCGAACGTGTTCGGGAAAAGTTCAGCGTTAAACGGTTTTGCATGAAATACAGCCGCAACAACGGAAGCCACAAACCCATCTTTGTGTATCCAAAAAAAATTCAATATACATAAATTTGTCTCCGGTAAAATTTAAATCCTCGTTCGGGCAGGCGGGACGTGCCTTTTTAAATATCCGAATTTATTGGACAGGGTCGGACCCCCGGACTAGACATTATCGGTGGCCCTGTTAAGTATTATCCTGATTTAGCGACCCTTGCGGAGGATATGCATTCTTAATATCGCATAGGGAATGGTCAATAAATCCTAGCGATGGATTAGGGATTCGCGATTTTTTTGCGCATTTCTTCGATGTAGGAATATATAAATTTTCTTGATTCTCTCTAGCTATTGCTTTAGTAAGCAGTTTTACTCTTATAGAGCTTGACGATTTAAACCTCGAGCT
>NW_026017388.1:0-2664 GCF_020466585.1 Dendroctonus ponderosae
CTGATCTCGAAGTGACGACTATAAAACGCATTTTTCATTATGACAGTCACTTGAGTGTTCAGTGTCACTTGAGAGGCGTCTATAAATACGGCCATCAATCAGATACCACAGATCATTCATCATACAGAAGACCATGTCTTCAGAACACTCATCTCTCTCTCATGATACAACTCAGTCCACATTGTCACTGGGAGGGGAGTATTGTGGTGGATCATATGCAGCTTCATTCACCGACTCACAGGTGGCAGCACCTAAGCACCATTTCAAATGCCAGCATATATCTCACCCAATAACATCTATGCCGACTCGGTTCAAATAGCACTTGCAACCTATACACATTGTATCCGGCGTATAAGGCAGGGCCTACCTAAGCCTTACTGACGAGTCCAATAGGTAGGCCCGGGACGAAACGCATGGTGTTTCAGTGCGAGTGGCGTATGTTTAAGGCATGCCCTGGGCACTCTCACTTAAAAACCTAACCGAGAACGACTGATTTCATAGTCGCCAGAGGCGCTACAGACGAGAAAGAGGTACAGATTAATTGTCAGTGTCAGCTTATTATACAGTTATACAGATTAATTGTCATCTCGCTTTTTGCGCTTTGCACTGTTGCCGAACTGTCATCGAATAGTTCCGTATAAATACGGTGAAAACGAAATTTACATTTGCTAAGCCTTGAAACTTAAAGTTTTCCAGATACTATCAATGATTTTCTTGATTTAATAATTAGTAGAGATAAATAGTAAGATATCTAAAATAATCGACTCAAAAGTTCCGTTTTTCTTAAACCATGTTAAACAAAATTCTGCCAAACGGACTAACGTTTCCAGATACTAGATTCTCATTCGTGATTTATTTTATAATATCGGGTCAATAGTATGTAATTGTAATAATGACAATAAAATAATTTCGGGTATGGCGACGTATTCCAAAAATTGTAACAAATTGAAGCATTCGGCAATCCCGCATCCCATTCAAAGTGAAATTAAGACAAAAAGAAACAGAATACTTTTGGACGTATTTGTACTTGATCTCTTCGGCACAGAGTTTCTTTTTAACTGTAACCAATCAACTAACTCAATCAATTAACTACACAAATGTAAATCGGCAAAAACAAATATAAAAGCGAGCCATTCACGGAAAGTAGTATTTCCAGAATTATATATTTGAGTTGTACATGTGCACATATTGAGCAGCCGGCGCTGACCATTTACGGTTTTCAATATTTTATGCTGTCTTTTATTTTGGCCGCATTGAATATGAAGAAGCAATTTTATTTAAAAAAACAAATTTTTGTGCGCACTGAAATTTGACCTGATAAAGACTAAACATGATTGCAAACTTATCTGTCGTTCATCTCTTGAGCGCCCTTTAAAATATTGTACCCAACGCGACCATATTCGTTTTGATATATGGTCAAAGGTGTGAGCAGTTTTGTGGGTCTCATATATCCAAACACTAAAAAACATTAAAATATTCCCTGCTATTTACGCGTTTACCTAATGGTAAGTACCATTTCTAGCAGAATTCAGAGGAGGGATGATCTTTTGACTTCTGCTGCCGTAGAGTTTTTTGCAATATTCCAACAGTTCGTTTTCCAGCTCATCATCAAGAAAACTATCTTTGCTGCGCACTTCGATGGCTCTTTGCGCATTTCCGCCTTTAACTTGACTCTCTGAACTCCCTGTGTATCAAAATTTAACCAGATGCTTTATACGCCTCTGTTTCAATGCAAATCTCTAACTTCTTGTTGTCTGTTTCACCAGCTTATCACAGTAGGAAATTTGGTAGGTAGACCTTAGGCGTCTCAGATAGAGCTTGTTAATGGCTGTCTCAATTTTAGTTAGATTTTTTAGCTGAAGAATGTCGTAAAATGAATCTCGCCCCAGCATTATTTGCAAGCTTTACCTCTTCCTCCGCTTCTCCATTCAAGTCCAACAGCCATAAATCCCCTTCAGGTTCCAATTTTGTTAATTTGGAAGCATCGTATCTACATTGTCCAAGTCAAGACTACAGATACTAATAAAGCTGAAGATTGATTATATACCTACAGTGCGACTCTCGGCTGGCAGTTCCATCTGTAATGGTTCTTGTATGTCGAAACAAAGGCCTGTGCCATTTTTCCAAAGCAAAAAACTGGTTTAAGTACTGGAATTTAAAATTCTGGATCTGTTTTGCACTTGGGTTAGTCACGTCATTGTCAATGTCAACTTTTGCAAATTGCCATATCCAGGAAAAATTGACGATGACTTCGGAAGAGCGGCAAACATTGAGCCACTATTTGACGATATACAACAAGGACTATGTGAAAAGGAAAATCAACAGGTTTCAACACTGCTTTGCGTGAACTTGCATAAGGCAAAATTCGAACTATTTCATAGGATTAAGAAGGGTGGCACAAGTCAAGAGTTCAAAGACCCGGTCTGTGAAGGCTTTAGAAATTTTCTAGAGTTAGACAAAGACGATTCAATTCAGCCTCCAAATGAAGCAGGGGAAGATTATCTCGAGAAGGTGATTGCAATGTACTTCAATCAGCTGAAAAATTAACTTCTGTTCACTACCCCATAGATGAAGCAAGAAAAACCAAAGATTGCTCAGATGTTTTTTCAAAACCCTTTGGATCGACTGACAATTAAAGGAGATCAGATTCTGAATGGCAAAAGC
>NW_026017389.1:0-2496 GCF_020466585.1 Dendroctonus ponderosae
TATCGAACGTATCGTTGACAAGTTCTACAAATGAGTTAAGACGATTTAAGGTTAGGTGGTTTTGTTTATTCTTTGATGATAATTATTTTATAATTTGTCGAGATAAACAACCGCGAGTCCGCCAATCATTTTTTTTTCATTCTTTCGTGCATTTCGAACCTTATATAAGCTCTAGATAAAAATGACAAACAAATAGTATCGTACAGAAATTCATAGGTAAATTTTATACGCTCTTGGCTAGTAATTTTTTATTTTTTAAGAGGGATTGTTTGAATTTGTTGGAGCAAAAATAATAGCATTGCCTTTATATTAGCACAAAGAAAGACAGTGATAATTATGAGTATTTCTTAATTTATAACAATTTACAAATGATTTATTCTGATCAACTTAAATAGGTATTAGATTTTGTATTCGTAGTATTTAAGTATGCAACTTAAACCATTAAATAAATCTCCTAAAAAGTTTGGTTTATTGTATATTTATTATTGTATGTTAAAAAACACATCGTTAAGTTCTCCTAAATCAAACTTTATAAGTCCAATAATTTTATCAATATTAATTACGTTAACACAGTCAAAGTCCAACACTATATTAATAAAGTCCAAAGAGTTTAACATTCCGTTCTTAAATCATAACAAACTGTCACTTTGCACCATTCATAAACCTGTAAAGCCTCTTTTACACTACACACTTTCCCCCAAATTTTTTTAAATTTAAAATATAAATAAAAAAAACCGCGCAAACTGGATGAAATGAGCAAAGTTTCTGCTTAATGGATTTAATCCAAATTCACAGAGCTATAAAAGAGGAGGTTTCCTTTAATTTGGCCGCACGCCGTTGTTCTCAAGTGGGAAAACGATCCATTGAGTTCAAAAAACAAAAATATAAACTGCGGTTTTTTCAGCCACTGAACAACAAAGTTTCCTGTAGTTGTTCGGTGGTTTTTCTCGAAAAAATAACTGAAGTTGGCTGACCAAGACGACAAAGCCATCCCAAACTTACTGCTACAATCTTCCCCCTACCTATTGCTTTAAAACCAATCAAAAACTGCAAATTTTCAGCTTAAAAGTGCCAACGCCCCAAGACGGTCCCATTCTCATCGACTACTCGAAAAATCGCATCGACGATGAAGCGCTCGGCCTTCTGTTCCAACTGGCCAAGCAGAGGAACGTTGAGCAGGCCAGAGATGCGATGTTCAACGGCCAGAAAATCAACTTTACAGAAGAGCGAGCGGTGCTGCACATCGCTCTACGCAATCGGTCCAATCGCCCAATTCTGGTAGATGGAAAGGATGTGACGCCCGATGTTAATGCGGTTTTGGAGCACATGAAACAGTTTACAAATTCGATTTTGAGCGGACAGTGGAGAGGGTAAGAGGTGTTTCAACAGTGTTCAAAATAAATTGCATGTTTTTCAACAGATATTCGGGAAAACAAATCACCGACGTGGTCAACATCGGCATTGGAGGTTCGGATTTAGGCCCGCTGATGGTAACCGAAGCTCTGAAGCCATACAACAAGGGCCTGCGAGTGCACTTCGTCTCAAACATCGATGGAACCCACTTGGCGGAAACGCTCAGAAAAGTCGACGCTGAAACTGTGCTATTCATTATCGCGTCCAAGACTTTCACCACTCAAGAGACCATCACCAATGCCACATCGGCAAAGGACTGGTTCCTCGGATATGCTAAAGATGTGAGTTAGTTGACTGGAAATTCTGAGCCCGCATGGCAATTTTTCGTGTTCGCTCTGCACAGCCAGCGGCCGTTGCTAAACACTTCGTAGCGCTCAGCACCAACGAGCCCAAGGTGAAAGACTTCGGAATTGATCCGGCCAATATGTTTGGATTTTGGGATTGGGTCGGCGGCAGATACTCCTTATGGTCGGCCATCGGCTTGAGCATTTCGCTCAGCATTGGATTCGACAATTTCCAGCAGCTCTTAGAAGGCGCCCACCACATGGATAATCATTTCCAAACGGCGCCCCTTGAACAGAACGTGAGAACCGTCCATACAGCTGGTTGTTTGGGAGCGCCGTTCAATTTTGAATTACTGTTTCAGGCCCCAGTGATTTTGGCCCTTTTAGGGATTTGGTACGACAATTTCTACGGCGCTGAAACTCACGCCCTTTTGCCCTACGATCAATATCTGCATAGATTCGCTGCGTATTTCCAACAAGGCGACATGGAAAGCAATGGCAAATACGTGACCAGAAGCGGAAAAACTGTGAGTTGGGAAAACAATCATTTTCTTCATCAGTGTTGAACCGTTGATCCGATTGCAGTGAAATTCGGAATGCAAACACTTTTTGTGACCGCGCTAATTCTTCTTAAGTTCTGGTTTGTCCACTGCTTGTTGCGTCCTTTAACTTGCGTTAGGGTCATTTTTTTGCATTTTCCTCCAGTGCCCTTTATCAGAAGTTTCCTTATCATGGCATCTAAATCAGGGGCGGATCCAGCTTTAAAGTCAGGGGGGGTTATGTAGAGAAAATACAGTCT
>NW_026017390.1:0-2658 GCF_020466585.1 Dendroctonus ponderosae
GAGCCAACGAATAAGTGCGGTTCTGAAGACGCGCACTAATCTTGAATTTTCGAATTTTAGGTGAAAACCAGAAACATTTTTATAATGATATTTGGCATAAAAAAACTACGCAATTTAACGCTCAATCTCACAATGAATACTAGAATGTCGGACCTCAACCGGTTCTCTAACTACGAGCCAACGAAGAAGTGCGGTTCCGAAGACGCGCACTAATCTTGAATTTTCGAGTTTTGCGTGAAAACCAGAAACATTTTTATAATGATATTTGGCATAAAAAAACTACGCAATTTAACGCCCAATCTCGCAATGAAAACAAGAATTTCGTAACTCAACCGGTGTTGTATATATGAGCCAACGAATAAGTGCGGTTCTGAAGACGCGCACTAATCTCGAATTTTCGAGTTTTGCGTGAAAACCAGAAACATTTTTATAATGATATTTGGCATAAAAAACTACGCAATTTAACGCTCAATCTCGCAATAAAAACTAAAATTTCCGAACTCAACCGGTTCTCTAAATCCGAGCCAACAAATAAGTGCGATTCTGAAGACGCACATTAATCTAAAATTTTCGACTTCTGGTTTGAATCATTTTTGCGTTGTCGAACTCGAACTTATGCAACATTCGGTGTGCATGTTGTGCTAATGCTGTTCCATTTTCGCTATTTTTCCTCAAGACACAGTCCAAACAGTCTACTTTGTGTACTACATTAGGTGTGTCTAATTTACCACTTGTTGGTTTAGATTTTACCAAACATTCATTTGCCAGGTTGTTTTTGGTTCAGGGCGCAGCTGGGATTTCTGCACCTTGCAACTTTTCTGTTCTTTCGCAAATTGATTGTAATTTAGTGCTTTTGCATGAAAGACATTAAAACCCTGCTGAGGAATTGCTCAAATGTAATGCATTTCTTTGTTCGCAGGCGAAAAACCGTTCAAATGCGAGTTCGAAGGCTGTGATAGGAGATTTGCTAATAGTTCCGATAGGAAGAAGCATTCGCATGTACACACATCGGAAAAACCGTACAATTGTGGCGAACCTGGCTGTGATAAGGCGTACACACACCCGTCTTCCCTCAGGAAGCACATGAAGGCTCATCCGGGTAATCGCCGATCGCCCAATCGCTCATCGGATGGCGAGGACAGCAGCGTGTCCAGTAACGAGTCCTTGCCGGGGGGAAGTCCTCATGGCCAGATCGTCGGGAATGTCCGGCAAACGGTCTCCGAAAATGCTGCTGCACATTGGTACTGCCACCCGGACAACCCTGGCCTGCAGAGTGACCGACTAACCCCGATGGCTCCACCGTACAGTGGGTTGCACGGACAGGGATCTCCCTATTGAGTGGTTAACTGCTAAATGCCTCAGGAATCATCCTATGCACACTATGCACACTGGCAGTGTTTTGATTGGGAACTTTATGAACAGTTCCAAAAGTGCTAAATACCGTGTGCTATAAGATAAGTTAATATAGTTTATATACAGAAGGTGTCCCGATATACACAGGATGTCCCAAGACGGATCTCTGGATCTCGGTTTTCTGGATTTATTTGTCGCAAATATCAATTCAATATCAAGCTGTTGTATTAAATAAATTCAATAAATATTATGGAAATATTTTCCTGGCGCTCATGACTCATTGTAGACCGTACCGATTTTTTATTATTTTTAGCTTGGGAAATGATCTCTCCGCAGTTGCTACAGAAATCGGTATGGTTAGTAGTATACGTATAGCAATGGTACCATTTGGGAACGAATGAGTTAAATTATTTTCTATGATCTAATTAGATAAACCACTTTGATTGAAACGATGTAGGAACTGCACTTTTGCAAAAGTTCGACCCCGTTTATGTCTTTCTCATTCCGATTGTTATCAGCTAACCTTCTTCAAGTTTATTTCAAACTTTAAATTGCTCTTGCTCAGAATACTAATTAAAATCAGCAATGTCCCACAAAAATTGAAGCGCATCCGAGTGAGAGGACAGAAGTTTGAATCTGTCATTTACAGATGAAATTGCAATGTTCATAAAAACATTTAACTTTAAACTTTAATTCTTCACTTTCTATTGGTTCATCTATGCCTTCGTAATCAAATTGTCTTTTTATTTTTCGCGTTCTTACAGTTTCCAGACTCTTAAATATTGGTTCTACATCTAGGAAAGATGCTAATTCTTTAGCTTCTACAACTATGTCATTGGAACCTTTATCAAATCGATATTAGATAATTAAGAAGACACGATTCCACGTCAGGACAAAAACAATACAAAACACATGTCACAGTTCACAAATGGTGTTTGGACAAAAAAATGTTGGTCACACTATTATTATTAGATATATTATATTATTATCATATATACAAGGTTATTCACGCTATACGGCACGGAAGTTTGCGGCTAAACCGTTTGATTTTAAAAAGTATTATTTTATGAATTGTCCGACGCCTACGGAGCGCACATTTTAAAAATATTTTTGTAATGTAGAGGGTGTCCCAAAAGCTCTAAAGGTATCAAAGTTGCGTTTTTTTAAATGGAATGTCCTGTATATTATTGCATTCGCTGAACAAAATAAGTGTCTGTTTTAATAAGGTTTATGATACCTAAATCTTAAGGTTTTTTAAATAATACGAATTTAATCAAAATCTAATCTAATTTTCACGTGTCAAAT
>NW_026017391.1:0-2653 GCF_020466585.1 Dendroctonus ponderosae
ATAACTGAACCAATTATCGCGAAAACATTTTCTTCATCTTCAGTGACCGATTTCCTTGTAATGGGTTTTTTATAATTGACACTCCCAGTTTCCCCAAATTGGTGTAATAAGCGCTTAAAAATTGTTGGCTTAGAATCATTTCTTTCAGGAAACTTTTGAGCATAAACTCGAGAAGCCAATAAACATTTTTTATGAGATTCTCCAAGGGTGAAAATCATGTCAATACGCTCTTCTCTTGGACAATTCTTCATTTTCACTTAGCAACACAATAATAATATTAAAATAACGACCAACACGTCTACAATTACAAAAAACAATACCACTGTAGCTATCAAAAAGAGACTTTGCCGTCTAAACTGACAAATAAAATAAATTATTTGACATGTGTAAATGGCATAGCCAACTTAGATAGATTGGAACCTTAAATTAAACATCACCAAATGGTGCACAGAACGACTATTTGGCGTATTTTGGAAAAAGGCAAAAACTTAGCTATTAACATCCTAAAACCATTCGACAGGCAATTAAAAATTGCATTTCCTGGTAAGTGAAAAAATATGGGGTTGTATTTAAATTAATCAAGTTAGAGCCACGAAAAGTTCCTATTTGATTAATTTAAATTTGTGGACACCCTGTATAACATGGTAAGTTTATTAGCATTGGGATATAAAATATTATATCTTGATACACTTCACTATAAATTACGCTTACATAACTTAAATGCTTCTAAAGTATTTGACACGTGAAAATTAGATTAGAATTTGATTAAATTCGTATTATTTAAAAAACCTTAAGATTTAGGTGTTATAAACCTTATTAAAACAGACACTTATTTTGTTCAGCGAATCCAAAAATGCAATAATATACAGGACATTTCATTAAAAAAAAAACGCAACTTTGACACCTTTAGAGCCTTTGGGATCCTGCACATTACAAAAATATTTTTAAAATGGGAGCTCGGGTAGGCGTCGGACAATTCATAAAATAATACTTTTTAAAAATCACACGGTTTAGCCGCAAACTTCCGTGCCGTACAGCGTGAATAACCCTGTATAAACTATATAGTTGACGTAGATATTTTAGACTGACCTTGCAGCACGCGATCCAGATGGCCAGTTTCCATTTGCCAGACGTAGACGGTCCCATCCGAACAGCCGATGATCATAAAGTCATCTTTGGGGCGCCACTTGATCGTGGTGACTGGAAACAAGTGCCGCGACGCTAGACAGACGCACTTTCGCTCAGCCAGACTCAGCAACGTGACCGAGTGGTCGGACGCCACTGCACAGATGCACTTTTGAATGCGAGCCTGCAATGCAAAAGCGTTAGAAACGCTGTCGTGCTGCGCCCCCCATCGGATCGGCTTAGGCCCATTTTCATCAAGCGATCTTAAACCAGTTCAACGTCTGAAACTCAGTTTGACGCGCTAAACGGATTTCACCAACACCTTAAAGTTAGTTTGTGCTTAAACGTGTTTAAAGAAACGAACTGGTCGATTTTGGGCGTTTATAGCTTTAAACGCCGTTTAAAGACCTGATCTAACTTCAGTGGGTAAAGAATTGTTGTTGTTGTCGGTCGACCGAAAAATAATAAAATAGAAATGGCACGTAGGCCAGTTTATAACTTAATTTTCGAAGAAGTCTACGAATATTTTAATGTTCTGCTTCTACACCTTCACAAACTGCGCTTCAATAAACGCAGTTTGTGAAACGTGCCGAAGCGCTGGTGAAAACGGTCCGTCGTTAAACGCGTTTAACATAAACTTAGTTTCGTCAAACTGCGTTTCGCTTGTTTCTGATGAAAATGGGGCTTACGCTGCAGTTGTCCGGCGGCACCAGCAGCTGCGTGATTTCGCCTGCGTGCACGCAGAACCGATGAATGAGCGAGCCGGTGACTAAATCCCAGAGACAGACGGCAAAGTCCACGCCTCCAGACACCAGAAACTGTCTCTCGTATCTGGAATTTGAAGAAAACGTTGAATCAATCGGATGGTTTAGTTTCGCTTTTCGCTCGTTCATACCTGGGATGCTCCCGATGGGGATGCAGCAGACAGTTGACGCGACCATGGTGCCCCGACAGGATCTGGTGGGGGGGCCAATCTGTAAAGTTCCCGTCTTAGTGCGTTTCAATAGCGCCCCATACACGGCAGATTATCCGTACAGTTCAGATGCGTAGAGATTTGATTGGACAGATCCAGATCGGACGAATTAAACCTTTTCCTGTCCACTAATTAACATACCAAGCACGAGTGGCGATTCTTCCAGTCGGATTGGAGATCCGATCAAATCGGCCCGTTAGTGGAGTGAAATCTTACGTTTCAGACCGACTTGATCTGGCGCGTGTTATTTCAAGTGAACAGAAAGATCTGGTCGTGGCAGAGCCGATTAGTTAAACTAAATGTTTAAAATGCGAAGCAAGAAACGGATAGCGATTGCTTGTGCTGGCATCATAGTGTTTTCAGAAAATCTACGCAAAAACAAAGTGAGAAGAAAGTGGGTAGATTAGAGACTATAGACTGGAGGAGCGTCGGTAGCCATAGGCAAAAATGCGGCAACAAAATTAGAAATCGAATGCACGCTGGGATTTTTTATACACGCGGACCTATTGTGAGAGAGAACGCTAGTAGGCGGGTACTGGCTGTGGGTGTCCCGCA
>NW_026017392.1:0-43076 GCF_020466585.1 Dendroctonus ponderosae
AAAGTGCTATGTGCTCATTTAAGGTCAAACATAAAATAGAAAATCTAAATGTGAAAATTTATTTTGTTGAAAAATTTGTTGGAAAAGTCCTTAATATTCAATTTGCATTAAATGATAACTAAAAGTTTAGTTCAGTGCTTTTGGGAATGTTTGCTTGTGTTTTGACGAGTACGTTTTCCCCTCTTTTTCTTTTTTTTTCAGTTTGCACGATGGTTGTTTTTTAACTAGCCTGATGACATAATTGTCAAAACTGCTTGGACATACTAATAATTAATTTCAATTCATTTTTTTGATATACCTTAATTACATACACGCTTAACTTTTAAACCTTGCTTGATTGAAGAAAATTTTATTTTTTCTCGGCTTGCAACACGCCAGCCACTATTTTCATTTTTGTTTTTGCGTTACCATTAAGTAGAAATACTGAAATTTTCTCAAATAAATATTTTTCTCCTTATTCTAGGTATTGTGAACAACATTATGCATGTCCCGAAAGAAGTTCTTTATAAAGCCCAGAAAAGTTTCAAAATTGTAGACGTATTACTAAATAAAACAGAAGAAATTATAACGGCTGGAGATTGCGGAGAATGGAAAACCGACAAGTTCGTGATCAAATGTTTAAACGTTGATGAGTTACACAACATTGGGCTAATGCTCAAAAACTGTTCACAAGGCAACGAAGACATATTCGATTGTGATTTGCAAGTCGTTAATAGCACTGACAATTATAATGATTTGTCTTCTAATACCAATGGAATTTATGCAGTGGTTGTTTTATCTGAAACATTACATAAACAACTTCTTCGCTATCAACTGGAATTTGAATCAACTTACAAACCAAGATTGATCATTTGTATATATTATGGTGCGGAATTATTTGCAGATTTGTCGTTGTCTCTGCCAATACCCACTCTAGTTTTTGGAGTTCTCCTCCCTGATTTTAATGAAGAATTTGAAGGCCCGCTGCAAATATTCTATTCAAATGGTACAAGCTTGGCTGAATATAACTGTTCTTATTGGAGATTCAATGAAAGTGATCACGGAACGTGGGCTACGGAGTCTAGAGTGATTGGCAATGGAACTGCAATTTGTGAGTTTTTCCATCTCACAATATTTGCAATGCCCAGTCAATCAATAAGACTAACAGAATTAGTACCAAAATTTGAGTCATCAGAAAATTTGATAAATGCTGCTAGTATGTTGGTTGGATCTGCTGCCAGCAGTAATAATCTTGGAAATATAACGCCGGAAGAATATGTATCACTCGAGTTCAATTATGCCAATATATTTCTTTCCAGCGACATTAGCAAAGTATTTCAAATCCACAATAGCAAAGAATTTGAATATTTTCGCACCTCCCGAATAGCAACTAAAACCAACAAATTAGCAGTGGTCAATTTAAATTCAAAACTATTAGGTGATATAGTCGACTATCAAATTTCTCGATTTAGCCAGCCATCGCTAGCTAGCCCGAAATTTGCTGCGGATGTTTTGCTTGAAATTGATGAAGTGATAAAACTTCACCATCAATCCACTCAAATCAATAGAGAAAACGTATCCTTGATGATAGTTTCGCAAAACGATTTCATAAATTTTAGAGGATTTTTTATCACCACTGATCGGCAGATTAATTGCATACATAAAGAAAGTCATCATTACAGCAACTTTGATGAGGATGTTGAAGTAATAGTAACCCTCAATAAGGAGGTACGACGTCAAGTTGAGGCAGCAAGTTCCAGAGTAGTTTTTGTGATTTACTACACTGATATACTTTTTGCAGACACCAAAAAGATACCAAAACTTCCAATTATTGAGGTACTGATTCCCGGCTTACCTACCAACAAATTACAAGGTGATTTATCCATAACGTATATGAAAAATGCATTTCGGGGCAGTTGCACTTACTGGGCGTATACAAATAATCAAACAGGATACTGGGAAATGGAATCTGATTCCGAATTTGATGGAAAGAGAGCTACATGTAATTTTTCCCACATTACGCACTTTGCTTTAGTGGAAAGTTCACAAAATATTACTACTGATTTAGAACAAATATTTGCGTCGAATTTAACGGGTTTAGAAAAACTTAAGCAAGTTTACAGCATCACAACGACAAACCATCACAATCTGGTCCCAGTTGATATTTTCATCATATCACAAATCATCAACAATTCTTTAGTCGAAGGGCCGATCACAACAATAATTACAAAGATAGTTAGTAACTTATTTAAGGTTCCAAGAAGCGTTTTAAGGGAATCGCAGATACTCCATTCGGCAACAGATATTCTGCTCTATGCAATAGATAAAATGTCCTGTATGGTTAATAATGTTGAAATTCACCAACAGAACTTTTCGGTTATAGTTCAAAATCTGTATGACAGAAATTTTACCGGAATTTTGTTGTACGGTTGTGCACTCTATACATGTAGTCTCGACTATTTGTATGATTTTCCTAATATTAGCCAATTCGCTACGAATGATTCAATAGCAGCATTGATCATTTTTAGCGATAGCTTGCGGGAGCAAATTAGAAGCTACAGTTCTTACCCAAAAATAGCAATTTCCATATTCCACAGCGATGCATTTTTTAATGAAGAAAATAATCAGGCAAACACAACGAAGATATTCGGAGTCACATTCCCGGGACTAACAGATGACTTAAATGGTACAATTTCTGTAATCAACAACATTGGTACCACTTCAACAAGTGGAAGTAATCAATGCGCTTACTGGTACTACGATGCAAAACTTGATGGTAACACGGAAAATATAACGCTTGGAAAATGGATAACCGATGTCAATGAAGAGCGCAAAAATAAATTGTCCATTTGTAATTATACGCATATAACCCACTTTGGCATGCTGCTGGCCAATGATGACGATTTTATCGATGATCCAATTTTAGAATTTATAACAGATATTGGATGTATAGCGTCTCTATTTGGAATAATGGCAATTCTCTTAACAGGAGTGTTGTTTAAAAGGTGGCGTCAGAATACTGGCAATAAAATCCTTATAAACTTTTCCGTCGCAATATCGCTTAAGATTGTTACTTTGTATATCAGCGAATATGTGAAAAGCACTTCGAATGGAATTTACTGCACAATAACAGGCTGTCTGTTGCACTATGCCATTCTCTCTGAGTGTGCTTGGATGCTGACTGTAGCCATTCTACAATTTAAGAGATTTGTGGAAGTACTCGGAGGACCTCCAAAGTATGTGTTAGTAAAAGCATTAATCTGTGGATGGGTGTTTCCTATTATACCGGTTATTTGCGTTATTCTCATTGACAACAATAATTACGAGCAGGGATTAGCAGGCTTGTGTTACCCTTCCAACCTAGGCTTGTATTTAGGAGTTTGGCTACCTGTATTACTCGTATTGCTAATCAACTGTATTATTTTCCTTTTCATAATTTACAATGTATTTCATAGGAAAACTGAATACATTGAAACGTCCAGTGATGAAGTACTGTTTCAATGGCGTCTTGCTCTATCTTTGTTCTTTATGTTGGGGATGAATTGGACATTTGGATTCCTGGGCCAAATTAACGGTGATATCGCTTTCATATACCTTTTCTGTATAACAGCAACATTGCAAGGGCTTCTGTTGTTCCTAATTTTTATAGTTTTTAATAAGAGTACCAGAATGTTGTATTCGCAATCCATTAAGCAATGGTTTTATGCGAGAGGTATATTTAAAGTTTACCAGCAAAAGGCTCGAGAACATCACAAATAGGCTAACTTTAATGAAATATTGTATATTTTTGTAATCATTTATATGTTGTTTTACATTATTTGTAATAAATTCTTCAGAAGCAAGGATCAATATGCATTTATTTACAGTGAAAATAGATTGGTAGGTTTACCACCAAAATAATATTCCTCTTAAAGATAAAATTAGTATGACCAGAAAATTTTTACGAAACCCAACGAAGATAACTTCAATGTGTAACCAGCTTGATTACACTCATCCGTTTCAAAAATTTTATGAAATATCTTCAGACGGGAGTCTCGTAACACATTATTTGCCCAACCGTCATCTATTGTGCGTGCCCTGTTCAGCATTAATTCTATGTAGTAGTAGATTGTTTCTAAAAACTAATTAGATAATTAACTGCAATTACAAATATTCCCATGCTGCACAGTAATCGTCGAATACAATACAGCATTTTACAACTAGAGTTTGTTATTGCTGCCAAATGTGAATGCGCGCTTCAACAAATATGTTGCATAAAATGTTACAACTGAATTAGAGTAAACGCAACCATATATAATATATTCTTGTTTTGAAACAGCGACTTGACAAAAAATATGCTTACGAATACATTAACTTTGATTGCAGCGCGAGAGATTTAATGCAAGTTTAAGGCCCTAACAATAAAATCAATGAAAAACGCACAATACATTTATTTCTTTTACCAAAAGAAATTGCATTTAATTGACAGTTTCCACAGAGTGTTTTTAAATGCTAACTAAAATGGCCATTTGGCAAGCAGCATTTCTATATAAGAAAACAATGAATAGTGCATTTGTTCATCCTGACGAAGGATCAGTGTTGCAAAATCATTGCTTTAAACAAATATTTACTTTGTTTAAAAAGTAAAAGTTGTTTGTTCGAAGTAATGAAGACCGAACTTCGCAATGATGATGGGATAAATACTTAGCAATATTATATAAGATGTATGTATAGCATTAGGCACAATTTTTCATAAATTTGGTTTTGGGTCGGGTGCAAGCAAATAGAAGTAGATTAAATATTCAAAACGGATAATATGGAACGCGCCTAGGCAAAGTAAATGTTAAAGAGAGTATTTTGTTTTTACACCGTAGAAAAAAAATAAAACTGCTAAAATAGCGCTAATCAGAATAAGTGATAAAGTTCTTAGAAAAATAACACACGTAAATGAATATAGAGGGAAACATTTTTCCCAACTTTAAAAAAATCGTAATTATATGCTTTCTTCAAATCGCTTTTAGAACAACAAAATGATAGGAGATAAATTACGTACTAAAAATGAACAAATTGGCTGACAAAATCGTTCGTAAGCGGTTTTTAGTTATAATACTGCCCATTTTATTTGCTGAAAATAAGAGGTTCATACAACGAAACTTTACTATGAAGGAGTGTGATAATATAACCATTTAAATCTAAAGCTACTTTTATCTGTAAAGGTCAGGATGCTTTCTTAAAAAGGGCACAGTGATTCTAAGTGCGATATTCAATAAGTTTTACCATAATAAATACTCTAATATTATACGGTGAGATTCGAGTAGTTTGAAATAAATTAATTTAAAGTTCAGGGTTGTGTTGTTTGGAAGAGCACCCAAACACCTCCATTTGTATTTTAGGCTATGGAATTTGCTGATATTACAGATAATGTATGCAGGAGGCCTTCATACGTTTAAAGCATCAACTTGAGTGTCTAAAGCACCTATTTTGTATTTAATTTTTTTTAAATATAATTCTGTACATAATAAGAACATATGGAAAAGGAAGCGGATGATACTAATTTATTTTTGGACCATCCTGCATCATCACAGGAAAGTCACTAGAAACTCAAATCGTCGTGTGCGAGAATTTTTGTAAGGGGGTTCTCCCTGCCCTCCTTGAAATTATTTGAACCCAATTAAACTACACTAGCAGGTTTTTTTCAAACTGTGGGATTTTGTAATTACTCAGTATTTATTTGTCTTATAATGTTTCTTAAACGATAATTCATGGGTGAAAAAAAGGGCGACATGGGGTTAGTTAGGTAAATACTTAAACGAACATGAGTCTGTTCAATAAAATGCAATATTGTTGGCACATTTTCTGACTGCTCTTAAGGAAATGTCAATAGTGTTTATATAGTATATAATAATATTAGAATTACATAACACGGTTGATCTTGAGTAGGCGAAGTATTATATAGGTGTGCTAAATTTAAAATCATTGAGCGCAAGTTTCTCTCAAAACTTATGTTTGCTATAGGATATTTAATTATTATGGTTAAACATATAATGTATCATAACTTCGCGCCAGATTTCCAATCAGATGTAAATAAATAGCTTCAGCGAAACTTGATGAGTAAACCAGAATTTTATTTCAATACTAATAAGTAAATTTAAAAATGATATTTTTTTTAATTTATGAATATTAGTGTTTATTTTGTTATATTTATTGAGCAACGAGATGTTTCTATATTTGTGTTGTTCCATTAGCAAAAATGTGACTTTAGAATATTTCTATATCTATTAAAGTCCCTGCAAAAGAACCATAATAATTACGGTAATTCTTCATATATTGAAGCAATGCATGTAAAAATTGGGTATATTTTTACTTGTTACTAGTAAACTCTCGAATTTAAGTCAATAGATCCTCTCTGGCAGATTGGTTTAGTCTCGTTAGTTGGTCCTACTTAACAGTGTTTCTAAAGAATATCTCCTTATTTCAATATGTTGTTTCCGAAGTTTCTGCTTCTTATCGTAATTATACTTATTCAAAATTAATTTTTTTTTTAAATTACTACTAGTTGGCAAGCTTGGATTTAGTTGATGAACAAGTGCAATTTATTTGAGAGAAGGTATACGGTTTTATTATGAAAAGTTTTCTCAACTTCTTATATTTGTATATTTTCTACTACTATCATACTTTTAAAATATACGGGCGCTACAAAGCAGCTTCTTGAGTAATTTCTAAATTGTCCAAATAAATAAAATAAAAAATGACGTGCTTTAGAGGTATCTATCTACATGCAGCGGTTTAACATAACCAATTTTTGCTGGAAACACTTTTATAGCAAAAATGTAACTGGCTAAAAGTTGCTATGTCGAATAAGCAGATAAATTAATTTGCATTATTACTGAAATATTGCATATTTAAATTTTTATTTAAAATAGGAGGTAAATTTTTCTTTACTGAAGAAGCAAATTGTTCGCAAGAAGAAGAAGAAGAACGAACCACGAGCCCAATCAAGCATTTGGAAATATAGTTAAAGAAAATGTTTACACTTGTTAAAGTTATAATCGATTATAAGCCAAGAATTGGTGTATGGCTTTTGAAGCAACACGACGATCAAATCTTTTAAATTCGGTTCATCATTCTACTTTTGAACAGTTTTAGTTAATTAATTATGCCTGCAACATGTGAAAAAACACGGTTAGGCCATTAATTATTGCAAGGCTAAATTGTTGATGAGTGCTTAGCTTAATTTGAACTAAGCTAGTTAGTCAAAATATCCTTCGAAAAATTGAAAGTTTAGCTTAATTATTACCATTATCCTAGATGTTTACACAACCAGAGGTAAAGTAAATTTGTTTTCACGTATTTACGAAAACAGACAAAATCTGAATGGTAAATCAAATAGCACATTTCTCTTGCTCGATTTCAATGTGATGTTCATTATCAACATGTGAACCACTGGCCCCATTTGGATTCAATAGTAGTTGTATTTGCACTTTCGACATTCTCTTCGAATTAGATCTATTAGTGTTTCAAATATTATATAATAATTGCAACTATTTTCCTGGGTCTGTGGCATATTTTCATTAATTTTATTTAACGTTAGGATTCTTTTGGATGTGGATAATTTAACAGTTGAATGAGGTTTCCTAGTTGTCATTCAAAGTGTTACGATAAATCATTAACGTTTGAGTATTTGCAACATGCTATAGTGAGATCTGGAACAGACAATACATATTTAACAATAATTTTCTCGTTTTAATCTGATCTTTAATATTTGGAGTTTAGTTTTGAGCCGGTTTCATGTTGTTGCTTGGTAATAGGAATAAAGAGGGAATAATAGTTTTATTGCCTTAAAAATTATGCGAAGAGTTCCTTTCAGTTCAAAAACTGTTTTATTTATTAAATATAAAAGAACGTTTTGAATATAATACAGTAAAATACATGACTGGTTACTTAAAATACATTTTTGGAAATCATTGCTACCTACTTTCCTCATAATTGTGTGTGCAAAAAAAGTAGCAACTTACTAAACTTTTTCACCCTCAATTTTCAATGGTTTTCAGTTTTCTCATTTCATGCTTTCACATGCAATCCTTCACAGTCGAAATATGTGGAAAAATTTCAAGTTAAACCTTGCGAAACGCTACGTTATGGGGAGAAAGATACATTTTTAGCAGTCGAGCACAATATATATGAACCAGGGACACTAAATTTGAAAGTGGCATTATAGAAGTGATGTGCTTCTATTTTTGCGCAGTTTATCTGTGATTATAAAAGGAATATCTGTTATGCTTGTGAAATTTTATTGTTTTATCTTCCAAATGTCTCATATTATTGGAGTTAATGGGTTCTGCATAATTTAGCTACAACTAATCGCAAAAGAGAAATGGCCCAGACAATATATTCCCAGGATTAGTAGTTTTGAATAATGTTTAATAGGTGAAGATCGTTATGCAAGAAGACTATGTCCTAACATGTGAAACCGTCCTGAAAAACCAGAAGAAAGTTGAAAGTTTTTAAGAGAGTTTTAAACAAGTTTACGCCCTCACTACCAACAACGTACACAACTTTTACCTTAATTAATTTTTGCTTAAAATCAAATAATTAAAGCAACAAAATTCAAATAGTATTAAAATAATGATATTAATCAATGCAACAACAATTAAATACTTCCTCGTAATTAAATGCAGATTTTTAAGTTTTACTGATGATAATGTATACTTATATAAATTGGAGTCAGTCCGGATGGGCAGAGACAATGAAACAGTGTCCCGTGAAGTGAACAGAGAATGTTCATGAATGAAAGTACGATTTTTATAAAAGTTGAGTCGCGTAATTTTTGACATTAATTATTTGAAAGCCTTTCTGATCCCGTCACTTAGCATTTAATTGATCTGTTGTCGTTGTCGTACTGTAGATATAGGATAAGGGGGTATTACAAGAAGCATTACGCAACGGTAAGGTGTGGAGGTTAATTAACTTTCGAATGCATAATTTTACTCGGTTTAACGTACCAATTATTCAGATTCTGCACAAATAATAGCATCCCTAAAAAATAAAAGAAAAAAATTTGCAGCCAAAATTCTGATAGGTGGAGCATGCATCAAATGAAAGTAAAGCATCAACAAGTTCAATATCATATATTTCCATTTTTAAACCTTTAAATTTATTGAATCAGAAATAGTACATGAAAGGTATAATAAAAAATTATTAATTCTAAGGCCATGTTTTATTAATTTTGGTCTTCCGATCTAGACATAACCCGAATATCAAGCATGTATGAATCCTTTTTACTGTAAAAACATTCGTAGAAAAAAAACATTTTGCAGCATACCTCTATACTTATCATTTGCGAATTATCGATTAGAATTCGACTCTATTGAAATATCGGCGTTTATATATTTGCTCTATTTGTAATCCCACAATACCTTAAAAAGGGTTGATATTTGGAAAATTTCTAACAAACTGTTTGTGACGATTTTAATGTAATTTTTAAAACATACAATATACAATATAATGCATTTATATGCCAGCTAATTATGTACATTAGCAACACACGACTGCAATCATTTCCACCTTTGTTCGATAAATCATCAATTAGAATGGAAAGTAAATCGGCATGATCAAATTAATCATTTTGACATAATTCGAACAATTAATAGATTTACGTTTTTAACTTGTATTTACATTATTCACCTAATTTGAAAAAAAAATGACGGCAAACATTGAATTAGCTTTTAAAAATATAATATTCCAATTTATGAAAACATACATAAATAATAATTACACGTGAAGGAGATGGCCTAAAATTACACATTTGTGACTGATCGACTCATTCGCTTTCATTAAATAGGTTACTGGCAACACACATAATTTTGGAATGTTGAAAATGATGCAAACCACTTTTCCTTTGGTGGCCTAAAGCTAAGAGAAGAAGAGTCGTGAGACTGCAAACCGAATTCTTCCATGGTAATGAGATGCCTTTGATCTTCCGATATCACCTGTTTTTCAATTGTTACTTTAAGCAAAAGAGCTTACATATATGAAGTGAAAAAATCAAAGGATATTTATGTGTGGGTGTTTGGTGACCTAGATGTTTAAAATTTTGTAGATTATAAAATTTTTCGAAAGAGGCTTAAACAAACTGGGTCTTTCCCATTCACTCAATGGACAAACAGAGTCTGTTAACAGTTTCATAGGTAATGTGATTTTAAAAGTTCTACTTTGAGCTAAGAAGTAAAATTTTGTGTCGAGAATAACACTTCGGTTAAATTTTGCTATGTTTTCACCATTTTCACTGCTAGAATTAAGGGACAATGAGCATTATTGCTTATTGCAAATATTCGATGATTTTCTTTCCATGCACGTTTGCAGCTGTTTCGCAGGTTGCACTGAGAATAAGTTCCTGCTTCGTTGACTTTACTAAATTTGAATTTTGCACCAAGATAATTTGTTTAATATCGCCTCGTTGAATATATATTGAATATTTGGATTTAGATATTTTGAATTGCACTCAGTGCAGTAGCTTTTCTCACCTATTTTCTACCACCTAATTTCCGCAAAATGTTGTTAGGTAAAGCGTTTCTTTATTGCTTCTTTTGGCTCTCGTTTCAGTTGTTTCTCAAATAATTTATAAAAATTCTGACGCCAAGTTTGAACACTTGTTTTATATACGAACATAAACATATTTGTACTTTCAATTTTAATTAACCCTGTAACAATAGTTTTACCGAAAATATAACTATTAAAGTGTGGACAAAAAAGTTACTGGGTGGGTAAAAACATGGTAATTTTTTAGCTGCTTTTCCGTAATAAAACTGGAATTTAAATTAGACTCTTTTTTTGTTTGTTTTGTTTTGGAGCAAAAATACCTTGATGTGCAAACTCAAATTTAATATTTTTTGGGGGAAGACGCTCAAAGAACATATTTTTACCATTGATTATTCCACTTTCAAAAAATAGATGTCTGGAACTTGACTACATGTTAGATTAAGATGCAGTTTGTTTAAATTTGGTTAAGGCAGTTTTCAAACCAAGTTTACGTATTTTCATTCACGAATTATCTGTGTACCGCAAACAGCTTCATTCCCGCAGTTCTTGAACAACACTGAAAGTATACAACATTAGTGCAAAATCGAAATTTCGCAATAAAACTTGTGTGCATTCAAATGCCATTTGCAACAACCATTTAGCGTGTGCACTCCGCAAATATCGGCAAAATGTAATGGCTTTTAAGCAACCACATGTCCTCAAGCAAAATAGCATACGTAATCTGCATTTGGCGCAAGTAATTCCGCTTACCAACAACTCAAGACACCGTCACATTGCGTCGTCATTTTAACGATGCCGGGGGCCAAAAACCACTTTCTACAAGGTGCCCCTTTCTTCCCACACCTGCACAATTGTCGGCCCCTCTCGCCTGCTGAAGAAGAGATCGCCGGTATCGAGCAGCTTCCTCAACTTAGATACCCAGTCGATAATCGTACTTCTTCACCGATAATATTGACTTTTTCAAAGGGTGTGCGATGAGACAATTTTTTTAGGTCAATATCACATAAAACGCAACTACTATTCGGTAGTCGAATTGGTTTGTGTGCGCGAGTGTTTCTCGAAAATTTCTTTCCAACATGAGGATTATAATATTTTGTGTAAGTTTTTTCATCACTTTATGTAAGCAAGTTAGAATAATTTATTTCAGGGAATTAATATCAAATCGCATGAAAGTGCAAAAACTATAAACAAGCGAGGGGCGTTTACTAAAAAATTGGAGTTTTTCATGTATTCCTCGGTTTGATTTAATTCAATTGTAATTGTTAGCAAAAAAGATGAGAATGAAGTATACCGAAGAATTTAAAATTTCTAGAATTATTCAAAATTGCTAGCGTTTTACTTTATTAGGTGTAAACCGATAATTTTTTAATTCAAAGACGTTGATCATTTAAAATATCTACGATCTATCTTGTTATCACCTGTTAACAAAATATGTATTTTCTTTAAATTTCACAGGTTCGAAGAGAGATCAAACACATATTTAGACTTTTCGGGGTCTGATTGAGTTGTCTAGACTTTATTAAAATTATTCTATTCGTTTGATTTCTTTCTCCAACAGTTTTGAATATAAATAAATAAAATAATTAAAACTATTTTCGGAATTATGTTTCGCAGGATAGAAAATTAGTTAGACGAATTAAATTTTAAAGAATCGTAATGAAACTGGATAGCTTTGCTTGCGCGATAAAAACTAATTATTCTACTTAAAAATCGGTTTATTGCAATTTCTACCGAGGGATGCCACTTCTAGCTTGATTCTTGTAAAAACTCAAAAACTGTTTTTATACTTATGGCGTTACCTACATATTGCAATAAAGTTATTGGTAAAATTTCTGTTTTGGAAAAACGTTTTACAATTTCCAGCTTTAAAGAAAACATTCAACTGAAACTCGAAATAAGATATTTATTTAACTTGCTTATGCCTCAGTGCGTATTTAATGACCATACAGTTGCTTTAAAAATATCAAACCATTAACATACTTTATTTAAATTATATCAGTAAACTCATTTATAAATAAACATGTGTTGTGCTATTGTTAAAATAATTTCTAAAATTTAGTGCTTTATTCGGATCGCAATTATTACCATTAAGAACCTGTGTGAAATGTTCAGGTTACATTGTCCAACAATTATTACTATCCGCAATGAATGGCAATTTAGTATTGCTAATATGTTATACATGAATTTTTTTCATTTAGCTTTCCTCCATTAATCACAACAATTAAACATTATTGATCTTTTCGATTTTGTACGAACATCCCCATTTTTTTATGAAAAATGTTTATACTTAGTTTAGTTATTTCTTACTCATTCATAAGATTATCACTCGTAAAAATTCGCTATATTTGGGCTAATAGAATAATAGCTCGGTCCGCGATGTGCTGGAACTTTCAATTTATGTTTCGCATGAAGCACATACATTTATTGTATCTTCCCATTAACCGATTTTACTTTGAAATTAACTGTTTTACTAAAAACTTTGCAGTTAACTATTTGAGTGGTCAAAATGCAAAGCATAGCTCGAATTATTAAAAATTGTTTTATAATAATAATTTCTTCTACTTATTTTCACTTTACTTCCACACAAGTGTCCATAGGTGGTACCCAGCAATTTTTATAGAAAGTGAATTGTTTAGATCACTATTATCTCGATTTGCAACACATTTGCACTTTCGATTAATCTGGCAAATAAATTTCCAGCTTTCACCCAAGCAAACTTATACTTATCCTGTAAATAGTTCTCGCCTATCTTTTTTTCAAATTTCCTATTTCTGTGTTTGAAAATCTAATGTTATAATGTTATGTGTAAAGAAACCTGCAACACATTCGAGGTTTCTTTGTCGTAATGAGTCATATTAGTTAACGATCTATGCAGTTATTAGATTAAATGCCTTCAGCTTAACTTACTAAGTTCTCAAAGCGGAATTAGTACAAATAGTGCAGCAATACTGACTATTGCCAAAAAATTAATGATAAAATTGTAGAAAATGGTCGAACCTGCAGAAAGATGAATCACTACTCGATGGTAGTGCAGAACTTTAAACCGACTTTTGCATTTAAAAACTAACTTAAATAATTACTCATTTTTTAGTTGATTTTAAATTTCATTTGCTACCATTTTCCGAAAATTCATTGTGTATTATTTCGTTCTTCAGTTCTTCCTTTGCGTCAAATGTTCTCCTTAAATTATGTCAAGACATCAAATAGGTTTCTAGCTGTGTTTCGGATTAAAATTGGTTAAACAACGGTTCATGATTAAACCAAAGAGATACTTAACGGCCAGGAATATATATAATTTAAATAAATATTGATTCTGAATTGAGGTCGGCCTTCGAAGAAAGTGGTCGTTTGTTTACATTTAAATAGTATCACATCACCCAGCGCATAGTAAATAGATTTCTGATTTGCTATTTGATGGTTTTGTGACCACAATGTAATTTAAAAATCCTTTTTTCGTGTTTCCGTGACAAGATTCAGCGTTAAGTGAGAGATAGATGCAGTTGCGATAAGTGGAGCATGAATGAATCAATTAAGATATTTGGAATAAGTGATCCTTAAACAAATTAAATGCTTAATGATAGAAATCACAATTATATAGTATAAGTATTGCTTTTTTACACAGCTCAATATATATTTTAACTTCTTTTGGTGTACGTTTATTTTCGATACAATTTTGAAAAGATATTTACTGTATGTAATTGCAATAAAAAGTGATAAATTTTTCGAAAAAAATCTACTATGATCCCGTAAGTTAGTTAAGAAAAATATTTATTTTGAAATTCATATATCTTTGAGAAATTAAGTGGGGATGGAAAATCTCAATGCGCGTCTCTAAGCGCTCGATTGTATGCTTTAGTCGAAAATTACAATTTATCAAATAGCCATGGATCTCTTTATTAAATATTCCACTTTATCTATGTCATTAAGTAGGTCAAGGATAGCAGCATCTCTGTTAGGTGTTACCTAATAAATGAACCGGGAAATATACTTGTAAAACATGTGAAAGTTAGCATCTTAAAACCCATACAGACATTCAGTTGGTAGGTCTTTTGCCTGCATTTATATTTATTTTCACATTAAATTTTATAGCAGAGATAAAAACAACTGTCTGTTTAGCCAGTTATTTTTAAAATGACTGCTGAGGAATTTATATGAGTATAATAATCGATACTTATCTAAGGTTCTATGAGAAGTTATTAATTCTAATCCTATGCGATATCTAAAAATTGAATTGAAATAAATTTATATAGTATTTAATAGTGTGCCACATTTCAAAATGATGCTGTATCATTTTGAAATGTGGCACATTTAGCGTATAATTTACGTCAGTATATAAAGTACTATTAAGTGCACTCATTTAAAATGTGTACAAGTTAATAGCGACCAGGTTCTCGTTTGCCACAATGAACCCCAAGCTGGAGCCCCATCCTCAATCCTACACATTAAACCTCAAGAAGATGAAAATATGGGTTGAAAAACTGATCTTTGTGGGGCAACTCAACCCAAAAGGAAATAAGTGTACCCTGAATATTACTCAAAGTTTGTAGCTTTTATAACCAAAAATTGAAGCAAATATATATGCAATATTTATTTTTGAAAATTAACTGTATGAGAAATGGCAAATAGTTTTCTTAAAATAAGTTTATTATTGATAAATGAAAGACACACACGCAGCACAATTAGAAATGCCATCTTTAGCAGCAATACGTTATTAAGAATAGCGCTTCAATTTAAATAGTTCTGGTGATCCAACTTTTTCCACAGTAAGGTTTGAAACTTAAAGAAACTCTTGTTAAAATAAAAACTATTATTTCGAGAATTCAATCTTTTTACTTTTGCAATATTTTCGAGATTCAAATATATACTTTAGCTCACCAAAGAAAACTTTAAAATTAAGTGTGACTGATAAATTAATTCAATTTTACGAAAACGCTCGAGTTGCGACTAACAATTTAAAATGGTGCATAGATCAATTTACTTTCTAGTTAAACCTTACGCTTTTGAACAACCATTCGAAATCAAATTGATGAAGTTCATCAACTGCACATAAAACTCAACACATAGAGAGAGCATTTCTTCCTGAATAGTTAATTTGAGTCTTACTTTCTATGACACTGACGAAAACAACAATGGACCAGTCTGAAAGACTACTTTCAATCCTTTATTGTCTATACAGAAAATTTGTATACCAACGACTACAACAATTGGTCTGTCAGGAAATAGCATGTTCAATTTCAACGCTCACAATCAGTAACGGCTCGTATAATCTATCTATTCCCACGTCCTATGTTGGGAATAGATGCTATGGTTATCTGTACGCATAATCGATTGTTACTTAATATAAATGAAAGGTACATAAATTGAACACGTCCTGTATTGAAACGTTTTCTTTTTTGTGGCTTCAGCATGTTCTGGCATTTATGCACACAGCTGGAAGGCTGAGAAATTAATTATGAGGCTTTGAGACAACCACCTCTAAGAAGGACATCTAAAGTTTACTTTTCAAATAGCATTACTTGAATTATATGCGGTTTTGGGTAAAAAGTTTCCCTGAATTTATTTTGTTGTAGAAAATAACATACCATAGAAAGTTTTAAGCTATTTTGATATCTCTATGAAAATACGGGTTTCAAAACTATTTGTAAATACTTTATTGAATCTACGAAAATAAGGAAAAAATGCATTCCCAAAATCCCAATAATGGAGAAATGTTTTTTTGATATAGCTTTTTTAGAACTTCATATAAAAATCGATTTAAATTATTTGTTATATACCCCTAAGTTTTAGGGGTCAAAGGCTTAATTATATTACCATATACTACCTACTCCTTGAGCAGTAGCCTAATTGAGAAAGTATAACTTTTAGAAATTATTTAATTAATTTTGTAAGTAATTTTGTAAGTTGTTTGTAGTAAATTATAATTAATATTTTAGTTCTTGTTGCTTGGGTGGTTTTATCGCCTTTTTTCTAACCTTGCTTCCAAGCCAAATATGAAATTTAATTAAAACTGAGGTACTCCAAATTGATTAATTGACTGATTAATACCAGAGTTTTAATGATGTTTAATGCTTTCCAAAATTTGGCTACATCAATTATGCACTTTTCTTTAAGAATCTTTCGTTAATTTATTTATTGCATTTTTTACGAGATTTTCTGTCTCTAAGTTAACAATCAGTAAATATCCTGTTTTTTGAAAACTTGAAAACCCCGTACTTGCCACTCAAATAATTAATATTACATTTATTATTGGGTCTCTCTAAAACTTCTGGAAGCTCGGCTCAGAAGAACGGGGCAAATTTCAAAGTAAAGCCGTATTACGGTATCTGAATTTTTAAAGTATAACAAAATTTGAGTATTCACATTTAGGTACTTAAAGAATGCATGTATTTCTACTTTGAAGTGAAAGGAAAACCTCAGCTAATGCCATAGTCATCCTTGGATATTGCGGAAGAGATATGTAGAACTAATCGATCTAAAGCACAAACTCTCGTGTTAAAGACGAACGTAATTTAAGGATTTTTTTAACCTATAATCTTTCAACTTGTTATGTAACGTTTGCTTTCATTTTCTCGAACAGGCAATCTTTTTATTTATAATATCAATGAATTGGAGATTGGGCTGATGCTCTTTCAACACCTGGTGATTAATTGAATGTAACCTCTCAAAATGTTATATTGGTACCAATTAGATTGGAGATGGTTAATTTGTAGAACATACTATTAATTTGATGTCCAAGGAAAATGTTAAACTACTGGAGACAAATTACGTGTAATAATGCTGACTCGTTGAGCGGGCATCTAAACGGTAAATCAGTTGCATTAGAAAATTAGCTTCTTTCTGCGAAAGTTTTCGTAGAAATACCTTTTCAATTTTTATCATTGTTAGTACTAGTATTTTTCTAGTGGTTTTGTGATGTACTTCATTATAATCGTTGGAGATGTGTATTGTTGCAAACTACTAAGATTGCTCTCACCAATTCCATATAAAGGAACTGTATAACAAAATAATTAAAACTAAATTTCAATAACAAACGCTCCAGGAGCTTAACGTCTTTATACTGTTCAATCAGAGTGATTTCTTGTAAGTAAAGGAATTTTAATTACGGACATTTTGTGTCAATAGAAACCATTAAGGTTGTAAAGAAAACATTCTGGCCTTGTGTAAATACATCGAAATGGATTGGTATCAATTTAAGTGGTAACATGCTATACTTTTTATTAGTTTTTATTGCTAGAGAGCTAAAGAAATAGTTCGAACCCAATAAGAAAATAATTTCACATTGCCTTAACTGACTGGGTGTTATCTAGACCACTGTAGAAACCAAACTTATTCTGGTATTATATAGTGTAGCCTATATGTCTACTGCAGTCTACTAAAGATTGATTTCTTTTACATGCGTTGCGGATGTGGTTTTGTATAATACAAGTCTAATACAAATGGGTGCTAATTGAAAATGCTAATCAGAAGAATTTGCACTGAGCGCTAATTGAGATTTAGTGTTAATTATTAAAGAGAGTATAACAGTGCCATTGTTATTTCAGTTTAAATTGTACCTCAAAGCAAATTTTATGCTGTACCATTAACGCTACTTCAAAATACTTTTTAAATTAAAAATGTAGTAAAATTTAAATACATCTACATATATTCATGGTCGTATCCAAGGCCACAAATTTTGTCTATTTTGCCTTGTTATTGTAAACCACCATCGATGCTCACTTTTTATTAATTGTTAACTTTTGAAAATATATTTAAATGGTCATTTCGAAACGATATAAGTAATCGCTTTTTCTTTTGTATTTTCGCTCGATTTGAGCTTTCTGCACAAACAAATAAAACTGTAGGGTAACGCATATTGGAAGCAAGAAGAAGCGAGTAAAGAGTTAAAGACTTTTTTTAATTTCACAATGTGCTAAATGAACTAAAAGTTGTATGAAAGGAGCACATATCTATAAAATTGTAATTTCTAAAGTAAATATCCGAAACTAGTCTTTAGGTTTACCTACAGACAATAACATTTTAAACTCAATTTTACGTACAAAAATTGTAATGGATTATTTAATTTTAACGGTATTTTATATACTCGTATATATACGTATGATACCAAAAATCGTATATTAAAGCATCTGAAAATAATGGTCAGCTGAAAATAAAACTAGACAATACATTTTCCAGATAAGGCAACAAAGAATCCTAAACATTTCGTATAATATAATTAATTTTAAAGGGATCAAAGAAATGTAATGAAGAAAGAAGATTATTATTTGTAATGAGTTTTGTAATGAGGCAGTCATAGTTAGCACAATTAACAAACAACACTTGTTTTTCTAATAATAATATACCTACTTTCCATACTTCCAAAAATATTTTATAGAGCTAATTGTAATTGGGCAACCTGTAACGGTAGTCGCGTACCAGGAAGGACGTTCATTAACAAAGAACTATTGTCAACGAGTAATAAGCAAATAAATACATAATTCAATGATAATTCTTGCTTTTTACTCATCGTTCACTGCGGATGTAAAAAGAGGTTAACGGTGAAGCACAGCGTCGAAGAACGTTCTTTGAAAATGAAAGTACGGAAATTTCTTCTGCGTGACAAAACTGAGAAGCGGTCAACACTATTGGTAAATTCACTTGTTGAGTATCGGAAATATGCGAAATAACTCAAAAAGAATGGATTGTTCGTGATTTTAGTACAGCAGAATATACGGTACTGACCTGAAATGTGCAAGAGAGTTATTTATATCATATTACACGGGTGTGTCTTAAATAATCGCAGAACTTGAAATGAGCTGTCTGGTGACATTTAGCATTTCAATTCTAGGTCAAAATCTACTTATTTTCATTTTCGATTTCTTCAATGAATCAGCTATAAAATGTAGAAATTATTTTATTATGTACGGTATTTTTTTGAATTTTATAGAAGTCTAGAAGAAGAAGTTTATACAAGTAATAATCATCTCTGACGTCAAATATATCTACTTATTGCTTTTTGTAATTCATAATAATAAATTCTTTTTGGTTGCATTTATACATAAGATGTTCAACCCAGTATGTCTCTGAGATGTCGCGATTAGTAGAATAAGAAGGATAACATGGAAAGGAAGGACGTGAAAAGGCGTTTTATTTGCTTTTAGTGCATAAGAAAGAGAAGTTTTGGAAATGTTAGACATGGATAAAGTTCGAATAATTGTTTTGGTTTTGACTAAATAGAGTGTTTTGTCGTGAATCCATTGAAGAAATATACTCAGAAAGTACCAAACTTTAATTTGGTACACATCGTGAATCAGATCTGCACATTTCCTATCAATGTACACCCTGAATGTTAAAGCGGCATTAGATCATGTATTAGACTTTGTTAAAAGTTTTATTTAAATTTCAATAATTTCATCCACTACGTTATATTAATTTTTGTCATCATTTTGATGTTTGAAGCAGCCCTGAACACAAGGTAAACCCTTTGATAAATCGTTACTAGAATAATCCCTTTCTGTCTTTCTAACTTAAAGTTAGTTTTCTCCAAGTTGTTAAGTTCTTTCTAATCAGGTCTGCATGTTCCAAAATTTAAAATGTAATCATCAATTCCAGGTTTTTAGTCGTGTAGGCGGGTTTGTCAACAAATTTAATTTGGAAAAGTGTCTTTATTTTTGATAAAGTTTTAAAAATTCTTATAAAAAAATTGATCAGAACTAAAAACTACAACCAAATATGTAATTATGTCCTTATAACTTTAACTTTTTACTAATTCTCCTCAAATTAGCTACCGATACCAAACATTCATATTTTTTATTTATTACAAACGTGGTATATTTTCGGTTCTGTACAGAAACTGGTAAGCAAAATCTCACGAAAACACATAAATCTCACATAAACTATCTACAGAATAGCTCAACACTTACTATTATAATAATAATATACACTTCATTTCAGATAACTGTATATTGCCTTATAATACTAGTCCACTCCGCTGACGAGCATCGCCCAAAGAAAAAAGATAAACGTCAACTAGATCACGCCCTCTCCCAATACTATACAGGACCTCACAGTTATCGCTTGGAGAGGAGGATATCCAATGGACTCCAGCACCCATCTCACTACCCCCAAACTCAGTATTACCCAGGCCCACCCCATGCATATCGCAAAGGTAGACCACATTCTCTTCCTGCACCTCCTTATGCTGTTCAAATGGAACCTCTGATCCACTATTCTCAGCGCGATCCTTTATACGATACTAACACTTTATCCCCTGATGCAGATCCCGGCCAGGAGCTAACCAGTGGTAACCATGTGAGCGATCCCGTTGACCGAGGAGGACATGGTGATACAATCTACATCCCTCATAAACCTTTTATAAAGATTGTAGAAAAGCCAGTGTATATTAAAGAGCCGGAGCCGATTATTGAAATCATAATTAAGGAATCGAATATAACTTTGCCAGCTCCGCCCACCGAAGCACCTCCACCGCCACAAAAGAAAAAGAAAGAAGAAGTTCAAGTATTTTATGTAAAGTACAAAAAAAATCCAAACGGCTACGGAAAAGATTCTGTTATTTACGATAAGCCCATTCCGGCCATTGCTCCTGTAGTACCAGAAGAGACAGAGCCCGAAGAAGAGTGGAAAGACACTCCTCAATCGGGGTATGGGGCTTACTCTAATGAGGTCACAGAGGCGCCCAAACCCAGCACAACGCTAAGAACAATAATTAAACCAGACTCTGAAGTATATCACAGCCCTGGCAACAACGTTAAAGTCACTTTTGGCAAAGAGGGTTTTGATTATGACAAACGGTCCAGCAAGCCCGAGGATTATCCCGGACCTCAAATCAGACCTCAAGAAGACCAACCACGAGCACGTCAATTAACATCTTTCTCTGATGTTTACTTTAAAAGGCCAGCTCAAAACTATTTTCCATCTAGCTCGGAGGAATACAGAACCGAAGTTCGAGCACCACAGCCATATCGACCATTTAATAACTATCCGCAA
Organism: Dendroctonus ponderosae; assembly: GCF_020466585.1. NCBI lineage: Eukaryota > Metazoa > Arthropoda > Insecta > Coleoptera > Curculionidae > Dendroctonus > Dendroctonus ponderosae. The sequence continues at coordinate 21,481 of NW_026017392.1, forward strand.
TCATCTAACCAATATAACAGTCGGTCTCCTAACAGAGAATTTAACAGTAGGCCTCCTCCGTCATTCTTTCCCCCGTCTAAGTATCCCTATCAACATCCTCCTTACACAAAGCCAGCAAGTTCGCAGCAATCATCTCGACCATCATCTTTTCCAAATTTCTCCCATTCTATTTCGCATCCTCCACCTCCACAGTATCAGTCAAAAGCGACACCAAGCTTTTCTCCTCCTTCTCATCAACAACCGTCATCAAGATATCAGCACCAACATCAGTTTTCCGAAGTTCTGCCTCCTAGTCAGCGCAAACCAGTACCATACACGCCCTTTGAACATATAAGACCTTCACAGCCAACATTTTCACAACCTCTTCCTACTCATGATTCGCCGCATCAATCATTTATTCAATCGCCGCCAACTCAGCCAACTGTTCATCAGTCGCCGCCGCAACAACTTCCGCACAATGGTCAAAATATTCAGTTTAGACCGGAAACTCGAATTAATCATCAGCAGCCGGTACCCGTAAATCGTCCAGCACCAAGCTACCCAGAAGTTAATAGCCAATTTAAAATTGTTGAGCAACCACGACCAGAGCAGCATAATCTCCAATATCAAAATGTCCACCATCAGCAACAACAGCAGCAACAACAGCAACACCAACAACATCAGCAGCAGCAAGTACAACAACATCAAATCCAACATTCACAACAAAGCTCTAACGAACAAACCCAATATCAAGAGCATTTGAATAACTTGCGAAGTGCGCAAGATGTGCTGCCTCCAGGCGGAGAACTTCTCCAAAGTCTTCCTAAATTTGAACAACATTTGATTGTCGATCCTACCACCGGGCAGTTGTCAGAAGCTTCATCTCTTGAAGGTTCAGAGCATAATTATCAACAACAGGCCAGTTTTGCTGTTTCTTCGAGGCAAAACGATGAGGGCCTAAACAGAGCTCACAAACAAGTGAAAAGTCAAACTGGGCAGAATCCTCAACAATATCTACAAACTTCACATTCACAAAACGGTATACCAAATCAATCATCAGGCCCGGTATATACGAATCAGCGATCCGCAGAAAAGAGTGCCATCAGGTGAGTTAAACTGCTCTTAAATTTTGAATAACAAAGATAATAATATAATTAATATAGTAATTTAACATAACATAAATTTCACCAGTTATTACAACATATGCATTGATTTTAGATCGTATTCAACAACTACAGTCAAACCTACAACAACCACACAAGAACCAGAAAAGCCTTCCACAACTACCAAAGATCCAAAAATCTTGGAAGCTCAATTACCAGATGAAGTTCCCGAAGACTTAAGGCAGCAACTTCTCTCATCAGGAATTCTAAATAATGCAGATATTTCTATATTGGATTACGACAAAGTTGGTGACATTCCACTATCAGCTTTACCTCCAGATCAATTAGCTAACTTCTACGGGGCTGGTAAGAAATTTTAGGTTTGAATCCTAAAAAATGTTCCATAACGTTATATTGACCCAATTTAACAGGAGGCGCCCAGCAGATTGCTGCAGCTGGGAGTGAACAAGTACCTCAAGTTGCAGCATTGACTGCGCGAAGAGATAGTGCATCAACTTCACAAGACCAAGAAATGTCTGCTGAAGAATCGGAGATAAGTGAAGTTGCAGTTGCCCCTGCTGAAACCAACGTTGAAATGAAAGTTGTTAAATACAATCCCGAAACTGACAAAGGACAGAAAGTCCAAGAGGCATATATTAGTGATGCTGCTAAGCAGGTGGAACCAGTAGTTTTGAACGATAATAGTTATAATAGGTAAATAATTTTACATATTTGGCTCAGAGCCGGATCAAGCTTTCAAGTAACAGAGGGGAGGGTCATGTAGTAGAAATTCAGTCTTTTGTTGTTTATGAAATTAGAAAAATGATCGTTTGTCGACAAATACTCAGCACAAAGGGGCTTGACCCCCTTGTGCTGATTATGACATGGTTGGTCATGACATGACATTGGTATAGTTGGATAGAGAGTTGAAAATTCCATTCCGTCATAACGGGTGTGAGGAAATTCGGGCAGTTTTGAGTCAGAAACCGAAAGTTGAATATCAGACATTTAGGTGAAAGATTAGACCAACATTTAATGTTTTCCGCCCCGGTTTTGCTCATTTCACGGAAGCAAAATACCTCCTGTAGTACCAGAATGGTTCATTCCAGAGAGAAATAAATGGCCTTTTTAGAAAGTCGATTATCGATAAGGAAATGTTGGCACTCTTCTAAAAAAAGTCATAATTTCAGTAACAACATGAGTGAAGAAATTCGAGCAGTTTTGATTCTGGAAGCGAAATCACACATTGAGCAGCGGCGAATCCAGCTTTCAAGTCAGGGGGGAGGTCATGTACTAGAAATTCAGTATTTTGATGTTTATGAAGTTGAAAAATTATAGTTAATCAACATAAACCGAGCACAATGGAGGGCCATGACTCACATGATCTACCTTTTGGATCCGCTCTTGATTTGACTATGGCTACCGTGCTTTCCACTTGCTTCCGGAAATTTCCTCTAAATAATCAAAAGTTGCAAACCTTACAGCTGTTGATGTAAACTGTTCAGCAAAATAACGGGTTCACGGCCAATTGAGCCCTAACTAACTAAGAATGGTTTCCTAACTATTCTGTTTGTTAGTCAGTGTTCTTGTAAAAATGGAGTACTTCAGGGAAAGTTTCTACCTGATGCCAAATGGAACAATTCAAAATTTCTGACATGCTCCCAATTGCATGATTTTTTTAATTTCAACACCAAAAGCAAAAAGATAAACTTCATGCCTTGAAAAGTTTTTTTTTTATTTTCTCATGTTCTTTTATTTACAAGATGATCTCAACAAATCAACGTTTTGGTTGATTGTTGAGTAAAGTGATAAAACTTTAAAATAAAAAATTAAAAAAAGAACGAAAAGAACGGGTTACGGAGTAAAATGATATACAGGTTAAATTAGGCAGACGAATTAATCAATTTAAACAACTTTAATATTTGCATACCGCCAGAGAAAACAATTTACAGTGAATAAATACAATGCCTATCAGATATTTTAGAAAAAAAATAAATGATACAATTGAAAATTGCTTCGAAGCTTGAATCAACTGGACAACAAATTTGACAAAATTTAATATAGGATGGTATAGAAACTGAAAGGTAAACCTTAAACCCTTAGTAACGTTATTTCTATAGTAGCTTCCTCCATCAATTGAGGGTTTCGAAGCTTTAACAAAATAATTTTAAAGGGATTTGCCAATGGATGAAACATTATAACATACTCAAGAGATACAAAATTGTTAAATAAAATAAAAGAGCTGAAGTTTAAAGAAAGTAGGTAATAACCTTACTCAAATTCAAGATTTCAAGATTTTAAACCTCTTAGAGTACTGCCTAATTTTCAAAGCTCTTAACAAGTATGAACATTACCTGTATAGTATTGATTTATTATTAAATAAGAAAACCAACAAAGTTTAATAAGTTTAATTGATTTAATTGCAGATATTTGCCATTAAAAGTAAATGGAACTCAGTTTCCTATACCGGATGTTCCCGAACTCAAAGGCAAACGAATCTCGAGCGTGGTAGTTCTGGCTCCAATAAGCTACGATTTTTCATCACGTAAAACCCGAGAAGCCAGTCCAGACAACGATCTGCAATTTATCCAAAACGGTCCCCTAAAAGAGCTACTGGCCAATCCAACCCAGGACAATTATAAGAAATTTTTGGATAGTGAGAAAAACACTGCTGTGTCGAAACAGGCCGTCATTCTTCTTGTGACAAAGTAAGTTATTACTACTGTCGTAACATTATCGCAATTTTAGAAGATTGAGATTATTATTTAATTATATCGTACTTTCATATTTAACTTGAATTTGGCGATAAACCACTTCATTTTCGCTCCCTTAATACCTTAGTCATATTAGTGTATGTATTTTATCATTTTCAATCACCAAAACGAAGGAAAAAACGCCCACTATAATTAATTTTTTAATGTTTTTAAAAGACTTGATGTTTTCTTTCCTTCGCCATTATTTGATTAGTATCCATTAATATATTACGGCTTAACGATTAGCATTTCCGATAAGCTTAATCCAACCTTATTTTTATTTAGCAACTAAATAAATTAGCTGTGATATAGTTAACGTAACTAATGTTAACTATTAAATGCAAAAATATAATGATAATCTATTTCGAATAGTTTTAGTTTGAGTTCTTTCAATAATTTTCAGGATTTGGAAAATACTAAATCGTACATTTTAATCAGAACTTAGAAAATATGAGTTTCACAAACTTGATCTTAAATTTCCTAAAAATGTATATTCTTGCAGTAACACAGAGTTTCTAAATTTAAATTTGAAATGATAAATAGCAACAGTTTAAAACGCTGTTAAATTACCTTATTTTATTTCATTTGTCATTTATTTGTATTAGTTCTTGCGTTTATACTTCAACTACTATATATGTACTATGACTTCAGCAAAAAGCTTCAATTTTACCCCGGTAGAAGAAAAAACTTGTTTTAATGCATGAAGTGAAATTTTAAATGTTTTACATCAATTGAAGTTTGAGCGACGAAACGTTTCTCGTTACAAATGCAAAAAAAAATTACTTAAAAAGCCACTTTTACTACTACACTACAAAACTATGCATGAAGGAACCGTAAAGGAGTGAAGAATGCTATCAAAAAAAGGTGATCAATAATTTCAAAAAGTTACGTGTTTCAGCGCTTTTAGAAAAAATCGTTTATGTAAAATGTAAGTGATAGGCGGTACATTTGTAAACCTTGGTCATTAATCTTCAATATAACTTTAACAAATTGCGCAGTTTGCTCAGAAAATAGGAAGCACATTTTTGTCTATAGAATACGCCTCATATTTCTAAATCGTTAGTACAAGTACGATAACGAATCCATTATTTGGTAACTAATTTGCATTTTTGGTTTAATAGCTTCAAACATTTTTTTTATTTGCATAGGCACTAATTATTTTATGATTTATCTAAATTTACGGTTTTAATATGTGAGCAGGGGCAGGTGTTTCTATCTAGCTTAGTTTTAACTTGAAGCCCTTACCTCTAAAAGATAGAAGCAGTGAGCTCCATATTCAATTTCCGTTCACTACCTATAACAAATATATTTTTATTGGACAGAATACTTTTACAATTTTACAATCATAAACAGTGTTTCTTATGTTTCTTATTTACGTAATAAATTTGTTTTTATTTAAATTTGTCAATAGCTATGCGATCTTTTACAAAATGAGTACTTAAAACATCCCTCACAAAATGATCATATATTCAAGCAAAGTTTCTCGTACAGCAAAAATGTAATTAATTCGGCACATTTCTTTCAAATGCGTAGTAGTTATCCTCATATTTTAATTATTGTTAATTTATTGCGTGTTATTCGTGTTAGTAGTAAATGTCTGACTTTTTTGCTATCTTGGCGCATTTCTTTGCTCATCAATATATATGTATAAGTCTTGTTTATTCACTTCCTTGAAAGTTATATTTATTAAAATTAATCGTGCGTTTTATAAAATTGTTATGTATACTTTGGGTCAATCTACTTAAAACTCAGCATATTGCTTTTCCAGTTAAAAGCTAGAAAATTAGTTAACGAGACCATTTACACTATAAAAAAATTGAGTCTTTTCATTTGGTTACTGCAAATTAAAATATTACGTGTGTCTCTTGAAACGTAATGGGACCAGATAAATTTTCTGATTTCTTCATGACAAGTTCCATACAGTCCCATCACCGCCGCCGCAGTCTGCATACAATAAAAAGTATTAACAATCCGTGCTGCTTATTATTTAATTACATTTAACGGTATGTTTTATGCACTTTTTCGCAGAAAAGTACTATTCATCTATGCGCCAATGCCACAAAAAACTTACTAAATCACAAGTTAGACGTTACCGGGCGAAGGAACAAAAAAGGCGACTTTACGAAATACTTTTTTCAATCATTTCATAACCAGTTTAATAATTTGTATAGTTCAAAATTTTAGTGAACCGCTCACTGCTTGTTAAATGCAGTCCGATTAAAACATCTGCTATTTTTTTAATAAATATAAATGCAATTTCTTCTAGTAGCTCAAATTGTTTGTTCATATATGCAATTTTACACGTTAACATTGTACGCAACTATACTATTGGAAAAAGTAATAAAGGCGTTTATTTAATTTTACCAAGTTCAGAAAATGTTGGTTTCACCACAAAATCTTCATCTGCATTTTTATTTCGTAGACTGAAAACTTGGAAATTAATATCTGAAAAGCAGAACTTCGAAAATTTACAACAAAGGTTACATTAATCTATGAAATACTGCTTTCTCGCAAAAGAAGATTAGATTTTTTTTTAAATTGATAAAAATAATTTTTAAATGATAAAAAGATCGGAATTAGCATTCAATGAAAGTTAAGACTAACACTTACATGCCATTTCCGAATATAAAAATTGTCAAATTCATTATTCGTATTTTATTGCAATTAAAAATTGTCTGAAATTAACCATGCAAACCAAAAATTAATTTTTTTTTAATGTTTGACGATTTTATATGATTGTTGTCATCCGATAAACAATGCAGTCTTGTATAGTCCCATTTTAGTTTAATTTAAATTCAAATTTATTAAACGGAAAAAATCCAAGGCGAATTATACAATGCGTATAAAAATATTAAAATACAATAAAAATTGACATATAACAGTAACAGATAAATAATCAATAAATAAATGACATGTGTACCGGGTTTAGCATTAATAATCATGTATTTCCAAATAGTTAGATGAATAAAACATAATTTTGAATTGCATTTTATATCGATGCTTTTGAAAATTCTAAAATGCGTAAAAAATTCATATTTTTTATTAATTTGATTATCGGATGTAGCAAAAAAGTGAAAACGATTTCGTTCAAACGAACGTTTTCGTCGAATAATCACTACAGCTGCATCTATCTACACATTATCTTCTCATATCAAATTTGAAAACATATAAAGTAAGAAAAAGATAATATAACTTACAACTGCAAGTTTTGAATTTCTACATTTTTAGTATCTTAAAGCTGATACAATGTTATCGTAAAAAGATGATGCAACATTATTTATTTGCACTAGATCGACAATTGGTCACTGTCCAGTTATCCATTAACGGATATATTTGTAGGAGATATCCATTAATTCATTCTAGAAGCTCATTTGAACTTTTTAATTATATATTTTTCAAGCGCAGTTTTTTCACTTTCCATGCAATTGTTATTGAATTTTTTGGTCCCAGTTGTGTGGAACTTTACAAAGTTATTAATCGCCTTTCGATCAAATTTAATGGTCGACCGACAATTTATATTTTTTTTATATTTATACTTTAAAATATTAAGACATAAATGGCATAAAATAATTTTATTAGATATCAATGTTATTAAAACAGACCTTCCTACTAAAGAAGTACAAAAATAAGAACGAGAATGAAAAACAATTGCATATATACTTCTGCATTTTTTCTAATCAGAATCGAAACTTTTATTTTATTTATCAGTTCTTTATTTGAAGAATTTCAATTGTTATTACGACAAATGCTATGTAGAAATGTTGAAAATCTTGGAACTATTTTATGGCAAAGATTGCTAAAAATTAAAAATAGCCGTCATAATTACACATTTCAGAAGCTTAGTCAGAATGATCGACCACAAGATGCAATACCCAAAAGTTTGTTAATAAATGTTGCAGATCAAATGCTTCTTTCGCCATGACCATAAACTAAGAGTGTAATCGAGATTCATATAAAAGCCACTACCGCTTTCAAGCAAATCAGTATCGACTCGTTGTACTCACTGTACAACAATCAATATGACTTCCCTTAAAGGGCTGTGTGTGTTGGCCCTTGTGGCTCTTTGTGCAGTTTCGTTCTCGCAAGCCAGGGAAATATCAAGGCAGAGACGCGAAGCTGAAGCAGCTAAAGTTGGTGAAGTTGCCAAAGTAGCTAAAGTTGCCCAAGTCGCCGACTTAGAAGTTGCAGCTTCCAAGCACGATCATGGTGGCGGTTCTGAATGGGGCAAGGGTGGTGGTCATCATCACCATGCTCATCACCACCATCACCATGGAGGCAAAGGCCACCACGATCACGGTGGTCATCATCATCATGAAAAGGGCGACAAAGGGCATCATGACAAAGGGGACCATCACCATCATTATGGAGAGCATGGCGGACACAAGAAGCACCATCATCATGACGAAGGATACCATGGTCATCACCATCACGGCGAAAAGGGAGAGAAAGGACATCACTTCGGTGAAAAGGGACATTACAAAAAGGGCCACCATACCGATGGAGGTCACGATCAACATCATCTTGACGAATTCAAGAAAGAAAAACACTTCTTCGACGAAGATCATGATGGCGGTCATCATGAGAAACATGGAGGGTTCCACCATGAACATGGATACAAAAAGGGAGGTCACCACAAGGGACACCATCATAAGGGAGGCCACCATCATGATCATCACGGACATAAGAAGCATCATCATCACGGAGGACACCATCATGAAGACGGTGGACACAAAGGACATGGAGGACACGAGCATCATCACCATCATCACCATGATCATGGCAAGAAGGGAGGTCATGATCACCATAAGCACTGGGGACACAAGAAAAGCAGCAAGCACTAAGCTTGAGGAACTACTTACTGGCAGGTTCCAAAGTGCCCATGATGATGTGTTGGTTATGTTGAGATTGTTGATTTTTTATTGTGTTATTCGATTTGAAATAAAGACTTAAATTTTACAAATTATTTACGATTTTCATTATTCATTTCAACTACCAATTGGTAGGCTGGCTTGGTTCATATTTTTAATGCTAGCTACTTCAACTTAACTAACTTTCACTTATCACGTTCAACAGTTTTATTTAATAATTTATTTAAAAAACTCAGTTGTTTCTGCAACATCGATATCAAGTTCAATGCATGAGTATGATTTACTTCTATAAGTCCAAGTAGCAACCAATTTGTCATCATTTAATAGCCAGACTTTTACAAATCTTGCCTCATAAAAAAGTGTCTGAAAGCGAAAGTCCTCAACCACAAACTGCAATGGTAAATAATTTGTTAATATTGGACGTTACAATTTGAATGCCAATTGCACCTGTTAAAATTAAATAACGATTTTCTCAGTAGCAAGTAATTGTCGTGAAGGTACAGATGTGGGTACATTGAAACCAGATTCGGTTTTGATCTGTTGTTGCATCAATTAATTTCAATTTTGTCTTACCTTTTTGCTAAACTGATACATTGGCCGTAAGTAGCAAATTATTTATTATTTTTTGCATCTTTTGCATCTCTATACATTTTTTATGAGTTGTTTTACGAAAATAGAAGACAATTTAAACGCTTAAATTATTTGTTGTGTTGAAATGTTCCATTTCAAATACAAAATTTACCTTAAGGCCTCTAACTGAAGTAGTTTATAATATATACTTCAATAATAACTTATATAACTTGAATGGTTCATTTGGTACTTTGTCACCAAAACACTTGAAAATTAATGATTTCAACATCCCAAACCAAATCTTCACGTTCATGTGAAAATAGCATCATATTTTACAATTGAATCGTTTAAAAACCAAACAAGTTTGTTTAGCTATAAATGGTATTCAGTTTGTTTTTATGAAATTTTTTTGCAACAAATAATTCCCAACTTTCAGGTTTTAAACTTTTCTGTAATGCCATCAAATAAGTAGTTTCAAAGTTTATGGGTTTTTTATTTTTTTAAATTATTAATTTACAGGCTTGAGAATAATTTTTCCAGAAATTAGTGTAATTAAAATATGTTTATAAACCATTTCTTTGTTGCTTGTATTGTAATTTTAATGGTATCTGGCATAGACCTTTTAGAATAACGTAAAATATAAAATGCATTTTAATGTTTTTTCTGATACTACCTAACTAGCTTTTTAAAATAATAAATTAATCAAATGAAACAACGCAATTTGTCTATTTAGATATCGAACACTCCCTAGAATTGTTGTAATGTTCGTAATTGCTGGAAATACACAGTATTGCTGTCTTCAACTATTTTATTAAAAGATTTGTCTGTAAATAAGTACATTAAACTTTGACAAAATTGAAGCATGAAATGGACTATATCGCATAAGGCGAGTAAAAAAATAAATAAAATTCCATTTTATTGATATATTTAGGTCTATATTCTGTTAAATAGCTGATAATTTAACTGAACTTAATGTATTGCTTGATTTTAGAAAGTGTCAGCGAATACTGAATAATTCGATTGCACAGAAACTTACACAACTAAAAAACGGCGTTTCATTAATTTTGAGCACACAATATTACGTTTTCTGTTTTACTACATCGAGTTTTTGCAACAAGATCTAATTAAAAATATTTCGATTATTTTGCTACATAGCATACATTTTTGAAATCCATTACAAATCCAGACAAGATATAAATATTCTCATGCGTTTGGTTTTATTCAGTCGTAATAATGGTCTTAAAGGCAATTTGCAATAATCAGTTTCAATATAATAATTTGTAATAACTAATGAAAAAATTCAAACCATTTATTTAATAGCAGATTACAAGTTGAAATTATAGTCTCTGAAAAAAGTTTCTTCAGATGCGAATTCTTATACCATTATAACTATGGAAAAATATGCAGCAACCGCAATTTGATATTTGACTGTGGAATTCTAAACAACTTCTTGGTATTGTAATTTACTTAGTTGGTGATCATTTTTAATCAAAGTAAAATTATTTTTGTTGTTAAACTGTTATCGAATAGTTTTAGGTATCATTATTTTTGAGAAAATGTGAAAACACATTAATGTTCACAGTAATTAAATCTTTAGAATTGGCGACAAGTTTGATTGAAAATAGCTCGATGGTGATATTTTTCATCATCATATAAAAATAGAAATTGAGTTTCATGATTTTAATTAGCTGCAGTTCTCTTAGAAAATTTTCAATCCAGGTACGAAAACCCAGCTCTAAAATATTTTCCGATTAGTGTAAAAAATTGGGAAAAATTAGGCTGCAGATATTAAAAAGCTGTGTTTAGCGGAAAGTCATTCTCAGATAAACTTCCTGTAGTTTTTCTCAATTCCAATTGAAGGCGCGATATTAACTAAAAATGTTAGTAGATTGAAGGTTGCAAAGTTGAGATGCAATTGAAACAATATGTTAATTTATGTATTTGGCACCGGCGTATATTAAGATTTCATTTTTTTTTCAGCTCTAAAGGACCAGAACAAGAAAAAGAAATTTTTATGTACGACTTAACCACAAACAACGTCAGTAAATTGAGCGGCGAACTATCTTCAGCTTTTGTTGAAGCTGCTGAAGCAAACTCTTCGGATGATCTGAGTAATGGTCAAGCTGCGAAAAGTTCGGAAACTACGGCGAATCAAAAGGCTCATTAGAACTATAAAAATTCTGTATTTTTCATATGATGTTTCGAATTAATAAATTATTGTACAAAACACTGCCTGTATATTGTTTTTTATACTTTTCTATTGATAGATAATAAGATGCTTGATAGAATATTAGTGAGTGGTGAACAATCAGCTATGTAATTCCATATTTAACCCCAGACCTATGGCAAACTAAACAAAGTGGTCTAATTGCCATTGTTAATGAGTAGCAAATACCGTTTTGTTTATTTTTAGGTCTTGAGCAGAATATACTGTATTCATCAGTTACTGTCTGCAGAGTCGAAAATCTTATTTCAAAAGAAAATTTAAAGTAACTGTAAGTAGTAAAATAATGTTTAGAAAAATTTAGATTTTTGCTTTGCAGAATTGCCTCTATTTCAATATACTTGAAAGCTCAATTTAATAACATATTTCAATAATTTTATGATTTCGTTATTAGAAGGGCAACTGAGAAGTGAGTAGTCAAATATAATTTATTTATAAAAAACTTTGCCTCATTTCATTCATCTTCTAGATGTGGTTGATTAATATAATAATATATCAGTGCAGTTTGAAAAGTTGATTTTGTTATTTTTCCATAACAGTTGCCTTTAAAAAATGTATTCAAAATGTGCTTATTGAGCTCTATTGGTACATTTATGATTATGTAACATGTATATAGAATGTATTACTTTTATAAATAAATCTTTATGTAAATAAAAACGTTTTCCTGTATGGCTTGTGCATGAACTTTCTTTATACAACAAACGTATTTAATTATGAAATATGAAATTTGAAAACTGATATTTTGCATTATTGGGTTAATAGACTAGGTCTAACAAATTACGAAAATTGCGCATTTTTTTAGTAAATTTAAAAAAATTTCACGTGTTGCAAATCGCCTAGCTATAAATTCGACACAGACCCAAATCCATTAAAAGCACCGCAGCGGTTTACTAGTAGAAATCCGAACTTATAATCGAATTTTGAACAAAATCAATAAACATCCCTTTTATGTATTTATACGTATCTAATTTTGATTGGCTAATGCATGTGTTTTGAATTAGTTTATTTAAATAATTGGGCTTTTACCAGCCATTACTCGGAAGTTCAACGCCTTACTACTTTTTGCAGGACCTTTTGCTCCTCAAACCAAATGGACCAGCGTTTTATAAAACTGTGAGTTTAAAAAAAATCGGGTTTTTACCGGAAATGAGATAAAATAAAAAAAGAATTCAAAGTGCCCGAAATGTTGCAATTTTCTCCAAAACAGTAAGAAGCTTGATAAATTCGGATTAAATGAAATATGTTGCATGCAAATGCGTCGCAAAAGATCCTTTCTTAACCATACCCCACAAGCAAGTTAGGATTTTTTGGTCAAGTGCCCAAGGAAGGTCACAGTGGGATTAAAATATTCCGATACCCAAGTATTAATCTGAAGAGAATCAGGAGGAAGATACAATAGAGCATGCATGGTTTAACAACTGGCTTTCCGTGTTGGCTCAATACTGGGGTTTTGGGGGGGAATTTATTTGGAGGTCTGAACGAATCTGGTAATAATTCAAGAGAGATCATCATTCTCAGAGGTACATCCAGGAGATCTTGGAACATAGCATATCTTTCATCGGATCTAATCGTGATTGCACATGCTTGCTATCAGTATCTATATGTAATATATTTTGCTCCCGCAGTCACCTTTTTAATTGATTTGGAACAAAATGCTTTAATATTTCATATAATATTTTTCGTTACTAATGGCGGTGCATACTGCTAAAAATTCAATGCTAAAATTAGCATTTTATTCCTCTGATTTTCCTAAAAGAGCAAATCAAAGTAAAAAAACTGAAATTCCTTCAGATGGTTCAACGTTTTTTAGCTCTTTGTCTCAAATAACTGTTGCTACAATCAAGTTGAGAGTCCATCCAAATTGGCTATAAACTTACCAAAAAGACGAGAATGTCAATTTTTCGAGATTGAGTGCAAATTAATTTTGCCATGATATCTTGTTTTCGCAAGTAAGAATTAAAATTAACGATAAGAATGAAAACTAAATTTGCTGTAAGTATTCTCTAAATATCCGCAGCTATTTTAGCATCATTCGGCAGGTATAGGTAATGTTGTTTCAAATCCACAACTTTTTCGATGTTAATAATTTAATAAATAAAATCACTTTCATTATAATATATGTTATGTTATGTTATGTTATAACACGAAATAGTTCGCGTATGAACTTTTGAAAAAACGGATCTCATTATTACACACAACAGGGTTATTAAGAGTTAACATCACCATTCGGAACGAGGTGTAGATGAATCTTTAGGGACAACAAAAAAAAATTATTTGCAGTTTCGCTCGCTTGATTCTGAGATATTTGCAAAAACCGAAACCTTTGCAAGTAGTTAACTTTATCATTTAGGCACAGGATTGATAGACTATAATTTACTTAAACTTAATCAAATACTTGAGGCTGCAATCACGAATGAAAGGTAACAAGTAAATGTAGAGCTTTATAGCATTTAGAGAAATGTGAACTTATAAGTTGTGAATGCGATTCTCTAAGATACTCAAGATTAATTTCTAAGTTTTCCTTTCTTTGGGTGTTCACTGTAAATAATTTTTCCACATTTTTGCTAAACAATATTGTGTTTCTTCTTTGCCTCTTATGTTTGATTTTACTTTTGTCCCTGCTTCCCGTTTATTTTTTTATTAATAACGCAATCATTTCGCAGCAAAATATAATGCTGTCCGAAGTATCAAAGGACATGGTTTACTAATTAATATCACCGTCACTACCAAATTACAACTTTTTTCAATAATTTTGAAAACTTAGATTAAAAAAAAACGGTGCACTTTTGAAATAGACCTTATATAAGCCGACCGTCAACCAACAATACACCGTCAGACGATTCTCATAAGCCAATTCGAACTAGGCATCTAGCTGTCTCTTTTCCTCATCATGGGCCGTAGCTGAGAAAAAAGATGTGATCTTGTTGGGGGTAATAAATGAATCCTCTAAAGCTTGATTGGATCAATGTGACAAATTTATAATGGCGGTGTTGACTGTTGACATTTGGCTGACGTTTATTTAGCAAACACAAACTATTTTGAGTATGTTATGCGAGGCACTTGCTAATTTATAATAATTTTAATGTAACATGGCAGTAATGGAAGGTTCTCTAAGTAAATGGACCAATGTTATGAAAGGATGGCAATACCGGTGGTTCGTGCTAGACGACAACTCTGGATTACTCTCCTATTATACGGTAAGTGCAATTGTTGCTCTCTGACTTCCGTAACCTACAAATGAAGAAGTCTCACAAATGGGGCTGTTTCTACACGATTTTATTTGCATGGGTGATACTGTTTCCGTACAATATTCACTTCACATGAATGTATAGTTTGTGGTAACTTAATGATGCACCGAAAATGCACCAAACCAACAAAAGAAAAATCACAAAATAAATATTAAAGTCCAAGCCAGATAACCCCAATTTAAAGTGTAAACAGGTTTGTGGCTTTAAATATTAGCCAAGAACATTGTTAACATATGTAGTTATAGGTCTTTTTTTGTCTTATCTCAGACATAGGTAGTACTTTTACAAGTTACAAGGTACATACATTTAATTAACTAGTCAAGTTGCCATTTGCACTGAAGCCAACAAAAATTGAAATAATTTCTTTATAGTACCTACTTATTCTAAACAAAACAAAAAAACAGAAACAAATAAATTTGCAACGATTTCAATTGAATTTTTTCAATTGATTGTTGTTTAACCCCGACTTTGCAGTCATTTAACAAACTGGATATCTGTATTGCATCCTATTGGTAAGCTAGTAAATTTAAGTTTTTCTGAAATGCAATTTATATCTTCATTGTCAATTTGTCACCAACAGTCCAGTTACGGTTAACATTGAAAATTTCTAGATATTGCTTATTTTAAACGCATTAACTTTTGGCGTACGCAACAAAAAAATAAATTTTGGGAATTAAAATTGGTCTCTATATACTTTTACTTTTACTAATTTTGTTAAAATATATCTCGGCGGAAAAAGTTAGTTATTTGTTTTTTGACTGTGAGAGAGATAAACACCTTCAAGGTAATTCATTGTGCATAAATCAATTACCTAAATCAAAAACACTTATTTCGTCTGACATTATTGACTATTTGAAGATAAAATACCGCATTTTATTCGAACTGGGAGTGCTTTTTTGTATCTTAGCTGTAATGAAAACAGTGCAAGTCTAGGAAAAATTCACTTTTGCCAATTATAATAGCTTATGTAATTAATTATTTATTTAAGGTGATTAACATGCTTTCAATCCACGAGAAAAAAATCATACTTAGAAAAACTAATACTCAGGCGCAGCTGAGTGTTATGTAAATGTTGCATTTTATTCGACTGAATAACGACGGTTAATGTGATTCAATGATATGGGACTGAATGGAAAATTATTGTTTATTAAATACGGGAATTGAAAACTAGAAAGTTTTGGATTTTTTTTATTTGTTATTGGTTCTAAACCACTTTGTTAAACCTTCCGAGCATGATATTCACCGAGTGCAGCATATTTGCAGCATAACAGCACGGATAATTTGCCTCAAACATGAGTTAAACGCCTTCTCATTTTTATTTAATGGATGAATAATGTTTCGTAAACGTACTTAGTTTATATGGTTGTTCACTATGTCGAGCATGTACCAAAGCGATGGATACATTTTTAATTGATGACGTCGGACAAACGAGTGCAATATGGATGTTTTTTCATATACAGAATGTCTCTTAAACATTCGATAATGATTCGCCTGAGAAGTCAGCAAATCAAAAATAACATTAATGATAGAAATATCATGGTTTCGAATGGTGGATGAAAAATCGATGGTTGTAAAATATTTTAGTTTGGGTTTGGGCAATAGTCGTTATTAATCAAAGTATTTTTTGAGATGTTTGCTTTAGATAAACAAAAAACACTTTATTTGAGTACAAATTCGAGTTTTCCGTTTTCACTATTATGTAAATTTTGCTGCCTTCTGTTCCAAATGATAGATCTTGATTTTCATAAGCACAAAACTGATGAATGTTAAATTCCTTAAACAGTAGGTAAATATATTTTTTTCTCAATTAACTGAAACAACTATAATTTTTTCACCATTAACTACAAAAGTTGACATCGAAAGAGTGGCCCAAAATTAACGCAAGGTCTGAATTAATTTATTATTCGCATCCATTATTTGTTACCTATGAGTTGTATCTGAACTTCAATCAAATAATTCTTAGTCAACTAAATATTTGCCGAGTTTTTTTTACGTTATATGTACTTAATTTATTAGTTTTATATCTTCTTATACTCTTCTCTTCATAGTGAGCAGGAATGATCTATTTAACATGCTTGTTTAATTCTCATTACGCGTTTACCTTCGAAAAACTTGTAACTAAGCCCATAATGTACGCATGTAGTTTTATAAACGTCGAAGTTTTGTAAGGAGTTTTTCGTACATGTCACCAGCAGCTATTTTAGCTATTTAAATTGTTTATGCTTGATAGGTACAATGTTCATACATGAAAAATTCCGATAAGGTTGTATCGTACATTTTTACGGCTCATTGCTTTTTAGAAGGGATAAAGAGAAAATTATTCTACAGCTGAAGCAATAATCTAGATTATATATGGAAACAAATCCAAACGTAAATCTTTTTACAAAAAGAATACGTTGTGAGTTATATCGTTTAGAATTAATGGCTGTAAACCCCTTGTACAATGAATATATCGTCAAATTAACTAAGTAAATAAAGTAGAATCTGAGAGTTTAAAAAGTTCAAATTTATGCAGAAAAAAGTGTGGATTTGAATAATAATTGCACTAATTCGATTCCTGATTATTCAGATGAGCGAGTGTTTTTTTCTAATGTGAATATGTATTCTGTCAAATCGACTATTGAAATAAGTTAATTAACAGTAATTAAAAAATTACACATAGGACGTAACGTAGCACTCTAGTATGAATAGTATGATAATGAAATTAATTGAGATATATATAATTTTGCAGGTTACAGACAAGTGGATATTTTAAATTACTGAGTACTTGCGTTTTGTATAATTGTGAAAATGTAATGTCATGAACAATATAGGCGTAAATAAAGGGTAATTTATAAGGTTACAAGCAATCACCCATTCGACTTGCTGTCTGCTAATGAATAAGTTCTTTAACATACAATTTAAACACGTTTTTAATTTCGGATGCATTAAAATAATTGAAATTGGAAAAAAGAATAGCGATCTCGGAAATGTGTACAAAATGATATGCTAATTTCAAATAAAACGATGTTTTTGCAACCTCAAATGCAAAGTTGAGATGTTATTAGAATCGCAGACGATCAATCGACGCAGTTACTAAACATTTCTACCTGGATAAATATAAGGGTTTAATGTATGTATGTAATGTATAGAACAGAATACAATAGAACGATTCTTACTGTTGGCCATGGATTCTCCATTAGAAATAAATCGGCTACTCTTGGATCTAAAGTATAAATGCGCCAAACAAAAAATGTATAAAATGTATATTTTTTAGAATCTGGGAACTTTTCATTGATTAGAATATTTTAGAATCACACATCATTGTATGATGTCATGTCATCATATCAAAGATATCATAAGATTTTGTATAAAAGCATATTTCCGGACTAAGTTTACCTTCATTCAAGTTCCGTGGATAAAGTGATTAAAACGATAATAGCTTTAGCTATTTAAATCTTCACTGATGATTGCTTAAAAATAAATTTGACTAGCTAAACTTAATTCCATTGCAGTTACATTCGCTCAGTGTAATTTACAGGGCTGCCAAGACTTGTGTGTAAACAAATTGCAATGTACAATATTTACTCATTGTAAATTATCAATTTATAGGAAAATCCATTCGAAAAATGGCAGATTAATAATTGTTATTTAATAAAAATTCATTACGTTGGACCAAAAACTAGCCTCCTATTCTTTGGATGTGGTCGTTAATGTAGTGAGCTACTGTTAATGTTATGTTGGCCATTTTTATAAATGTATCACTATCTGCACTTAGAAATAAATTATTTAATATGCTTATTACGAAAGTAGTATAATATTTCGATAAACTATATTAGTGATCAAGCTAAGCTGCACAACTAACACGAAACCATCCTCTAAGAGAGCTTTTATTAGGAAAGTATAGTATTTATATATATATATATATACTCCTGTACATTTTTCTATAATGCAAATGAAGCATATAAATTATTAATATTAACGCACATTACAAAACTGCGCTTTTATTTTGAAAAATTAAACTTTCGTATGTTCGGGGTGGGAGAGTTGAATTCATGGAGTTGGTTGTAATTGATCACTAGGTAGTGGTAAGGTGCAGCCCTTTTAGACTTGAATATTAATCTGGTGGATATTGTATATTTTACTTGTATTAGACGTAAATTAATAATCTAGAAATGGTTCCAGTTTAGTCTTTAAATATTTCCTTGTTTGGCAAACATTACTTCTAATTGTTTTTTTAATGTTTGTTTCAGTTTATTCATTTATCTCAGTATTGAGCTGAGCTTTTAATGTCTTCCAAATTATTCATCATTCCATTATTCACCAATCACTGATTCCTCGCAAGATAACATGCGAGATTAATGGTAGTCCTTGAATGAATATTAAAATTTAGTTAGCCATATCCAATGTTTTGCAGAAACAGTCCCAAAAGTATATCTGAATTACAAGAGAAATCGAGCTGAAGTGGAGCTAGCAACTACATTTATGTTACAGCGTAAAGAAGTCACCGTTTTTTATATGAATATTTTTGTTTCAGTCAAAAGAAAAAATGATGCGAGGAGTTCGAAGGGGATGTGTTCGATTAAAAGGTGCTATAATAGGAATCGATGATGAAGATGACAGCACTTTCACCATTACAGTCGATCACAAAACATTTCATTTTCAAGCAAGGGATGCCGAAGAACGGCATAAATGGGTGCAAGCGTTGGAAGACACGATTATTAGACATGCCAGTCGAGTAGGTGTCCTTAATTTCACTGTTTAAGACACAAGTTTGTATATTTATCATTGTTTCTGCTACTTGCCGTTGAGATATATATAAACATATCATGGCAATATAGTTTTTGCACCGCTAATTCATAAAACTAAATGAAAAAATATATAAAACTAAATGAATATAACATTTTAGTCTCCTCACATATCAAAACATTTTCAAACAAAAATCATTTATAGGTGGATATTCTAATTTTCAGAATTTTTATTTTTAAGTTGATAGATTTTAATAGGTCAAAAAAAGTAATTAAATGGTAATGTTTTTTTTTCAGACAAAGTGGGATTCATTTCATGTGTCGCCTACAATTAAGGATCTGGATAATAAAGTTTCGGAAGCTGATGCATATCTACAACTTATGATTGAACAAACTAAGGTTAGCAATATACTTAGTTTCGCAATAAATATAAGTTTTAGTTTTGTGTATTTTGTGGAAAGATTAATAGATTGAACGATTAATCCAAGCACCTCGGCTTTCAGCAATTATCGCGTTCGCCAATAAACTCAACACCAATTATATTTATTTTTTCCAGCAATTGGAAGAGAGAATAATTTCATTCACCGACCTTGATGAAAAGACGAAATGCGAGACAATCTTGGAGCATGCAAATGTAAGTTTTATAAATTATCTTTTTACCAACCCAATTACTCTGTTTTATTTCACGAACCATAATTGACATACAATTGAAAACTTTTTTGTGTCCGATAATTCTAAATAAACGGGATTTTTTTCCGATCTTTGAGGGATCTTTTGATACGTTTGTACGATGATGATACGGTTGATGCGATTGTACTCCGGAGGCGTACCCCCGGAAAAAGGTTTTGAAAATAATAAGATAAAAGCTTACAAAAATCCTAAAATGCTATAATTCATTAGCAATGACGATATTATATATTTATATTGTGAGAATATATTTTTACAGGTAATGCTGGATAACATCAAGCATTCCATAGTCCTGCTTCAAATTGCAAAGGTTAGTTTCTATTGTAAATGTAGTTTTTCCTTTATTTTTTAAAACTAATCAGTTGCCTTTGTTTTAATTACTTAACCATATTTTATTTTGAAAGATTTTGTTAAACTGACAACTTGACTAATAATATCGAACAGTATTATGGACAGGCAAACTTGCAAAAGTGTAACAATAATTACACAAAGACGAAAGCCTGGTAAATAGTAAATATTGAAAATAAATTGGGTAAAAATTATATGGTGTTACTGAAAGTAACAAATGATTCAGATCTGTATCAAAATGCATTTGAAAACTACAATAAAATGGTACAATTTTTTAAACTTAAATTTATTTTGGCACATTAGATCAAAAAACGCTCAAACAAGTTGTTTTTCATTTGATTGTTGACATTATATCAATCGTAGTTTGATAATGCGAGTAGAAATTGGCCTGATTTATATTACGGTGAAAGAGTTATCCTAAAGTAATGAACATGTGTTAAAAAAATTAAAATAATGACTTAAATACCGACAGCGTGTAACCGACGTTTTTGCACTCTTGCAAAATACGCAATTTTTTAGCAAGAATTACAAATAGAATATTTTCTAACCTACTAAAATACTTCTCCGAATTTACTCAGTTCTAGACCTTAGTTGAATAAAAATGAGAATATTTTTTTATATAAATGATTAATTTGGGGTAACTATTATTATTTTAGAATACCGCACATCCCATCAATGGTATTTACCATCCAATACCCGGAAAATCAAACAGTGTCTCTTCGATTCATGATGGTATGTTCATATTATATCCTTTGGGTAAGATGAGAAAGTGAGCCATAATGCTATAGAGTAGGTAAACTGTTTAATTTAAATTTTATGAGAAGCATCCTAAATTTGTTTATCGTGTTTTAAATTAGGTCGACAGATCATACGTATAGTTACATTTTATGAAATATGTATATTGCATAATTATAATGACGATTCAGACGAGTATATATACCAGTATTTTCCCAGATATTTTTTCTAAGTAGCGATCTCGTATTTCCATTTTTAGATGTGGTTCCTGGGGAAGCTGTTATTCAACAAGGAATCGAACTGGGTTCTGAATGCATGGAAGATGGACGGAGAAAAATTAGAACAATACGTAAG
>NW_026017393.1:0-2648 GCF_020466585.1 Dendroctonus ponderosae
GCTGAACTATTGCAACGAGTTCGAAGCAAATCCCGAAGAAATTCGCACTGATTTCCCGGCATTTCCCCAAAGCATGTATAAATCGTCGTTCTCCGCCATGTTTTCGCCGTTCGCCATTCGTTTTGACAAATGGCGCCCGTTTCAGCAAAAAAATGCAAGCAAGGCTCGTTTAACAAATTCGAGCTTTTAAAAGCCCTTTTACGGAATTTGTTGGCGTCCATGTTTTTTGCGCCATCCAGGCACTTGCCCGTTTTGATAAATTCCAAGGCAGTTATGAGTATTGCTTGAAAAAAGAAAAAGGAAAACAACTCGCAACAGTTCGGACCTTAATGGCGCCAATTGCTGCTTCGTATGCATCGTACCTACATGGAACGATCGGACGTTTTCCCATGCTAATCCAGATTTCGGAGCCACTTAAGCAAGTCTGGATCTTCTGAAATGAACTAACCCGATGTATCCTCGCTGGGCGCGAACCTCCTTTTAACGTTTTGCAACTTTGATCCATTTTGTCGTTTGCAAATAAACTGTGCTAGAAAAGCTCTAACTCAGTGCAGCACATGCGGTAATTCAGAAAGGATGTTCAAGTCAGGTTGATTGAGAAAGCAAACTTTCCAGAGAGTTTTTCGTGGGCATTCGACACGGTTTTGAGCCCCGGGGAGATGTAGCTGCGATAGAGACGAGCCAAAAGAGCTGCCGTGACATAATCTCCTTCTGGGTGACATTAAAATATCTTTCGCCGTGAAGATAAGCTAATAGAGCCCGTCAACTTCCAAGACGAGGCGAATCTTTCCGTCGTCTCGAAGGCTCCCGGCTAGTTTTTTTCCTTTTTTCCGAACGAAGCCTCTTCCTATCCTCGAGTCACTTCTATCGTGTCCAATTTGCCAATCGGCTCGCTCTGGATATTTTCGGGCCATCGCCGGATTGCACGTGGACGGATTTTCCGCAGCTCAAACAAAAATCACTTTCGACATTTGCCGTAATTAGATAGGCAAGGAGAGGAGGAGCTGTGAATGCTGCTGGACAGGGGACGCCCGTTCATCGCAAATCCCCGAAATCGCAGGAAAATATGTAAATATGGCGCCTGTTTGTTCAGCCGAAAGCCTAAATGGCTCTAGACAGCTTAGGCGAAAGCGATATAGGGTTTCCTAAGCTCGATGGGTCAGAGGAAATTGTTACGAGGGATTACCGAAGGGATTTTTTCGTTATAAGAAAGAGATACGATTTGGTTAATAGACTGGACTTTTCCTTCGCCCCCAATTCATCAACAAGGGCCTTTTGTTCGATCTGAAACAGGCCTGAAAACTGCCACCCAGCTTTTAACTTCTTCTCAAGTTTGGATTGGTCTGGACGTTTTCGGGTCGCGAAATGCACAGTGTGCAAAAAATCACAACTCCCAAACAGGCCAAAGCCACTATCCGATTTTTAGCCACAGTGTAGTGAAGGTATCAAGAGACTCATGGGGTCGCTTTGACTGAAATCGATACGTCCAGTGATTTGTGAGGAACTTCCAAACTTCTGCTTGAGAATTGAATTGAGAATGAATTGCATTGTGGAAAACTGCAGTCTCAAAGAAAAATGCCGAACTCCCAAACAAGTAGCACTAAGGGCCTGATTTTGGGCCACAGTGTAGGCAAATTAGTGAAACACCTAATCACAACCTTTGACTCAATTCCGGCTAGTCATTTTTGAGAATCCGACAAATTTCCTTCAGAAAGCAGATTTATGAAAAATCATCATTTCATACAAAAATTCCCAACTCCCAAACCAGACGCGACAGCTGCCTAATTTTTGGCCACAGTGTAGAACAACTACTGGGAGATCGAAAAGCCAACTTTAGCTCAAATCCCGCAGGTAATTTTTATGAATTTGCCAAATTTCCTTCAGAAAGCAGGTTTATAAAAAATCTCATCATCTCAAACAAAAATTTCCAACTCCCAAACCAGATGCGACAGCGGCCTGATTTTTGGCCACAGTGTAGAACAACTACTGGGAGATCGAAAGACCAACTTTACCTCAAATCCCGCAGGTGATGTTTGAGAATCTGCCAAATTTCCTTCAGAAAGCAGATCTATGAAAAATCGGATCATCTCAAACAAAAATTCTCAACTCCCAAACTAGAAGCGACAGCTGCCTGATTTTTGGCCACAGTGTAGAACAGCTACTGGGAGATCGAAAGACCAACTTTACCTCAAATCCCGCAGGTGATTTTTGAGAATCTGCCAAATTTCCTTCAGAAAGCAGATCTATGAAAAATCGGATCATCTCAAACAAAAATTCTCAACTCCCAAAGTAGAAGCGACAGCTGCCTGATTTTTGGCCACAGTGTGTAACAATTACTGCGAGATGTAAAGACCAATTTTTGCTGAAATCCCGCAGGTGAGTTTTGAGAATCTGCCAAATTTCCTTCAGAAAGCAGGTTTATGAAAAATCGGATCATCTCAAACAAAAATTCTCAACTCCCAAACTAGAAGCGACAGCTGCCTGATTTTTGGCCACAGTGTATAACAGCTACTGGGAGATCGAAAGACCAACTTTACCTCAAATCCCGCAGGTGATTTTTGAGAATCTGCCAAATTTCCTTCAGAAAGCAGATCTATGAAAAATCGGATCATCTCAAACAAAAATTCTCAACTCCCAAAGTAGAAGCG
>NW_026017394.1:0-2647 GCF_020466585.1 Dendroctonus ponderosae
GTTGAACATGTTTGTTAAGGTTTGTGATGCCGATGCGGAGCAACCCGTGCTCAACCACCTACCATAATAAATCCGTGAGCAGAAAACGGAATCGGTCCAGCGATGGCATGATCTCTTCTCGGCAAACAAAACACACAGTAGCTAAGTGTTGAACGCGCACCAGGCCACACACGAACTTCAGCGCCGACAAACAGACACTAATTGAGGCGGAATATTAGGCGAGTCGATTTAGGTGGTCCAGAGGCTGAGGTACTTAAGACTTAAGTCACTCGAAGGCCGGAAGGCGGAGCCAGCCGCTGTATGCGAGCATCTGATTGGCTGGGACGCCGATCGTTCATAAAGGCGGTGATCTGAAGTCAAGAGCACGTCGGAGGAGGTTTATTTTTCCCGATCTTAAGATAGATGAAAATAATGTAGTCATCTGCTCCAGGTTCGATTTGGGTTATGAGGGAATCGCGAAATAAATTTTGTTTATTTATGTTGCGCCGATCGGCTCGTAAAAGGAGTCACCATAATACACAAGTATCGAAATATTGGATTGATGGAGTTTCATAAATATTTACAGGGTTTAACAACCGTGTTGCTCGCTCACGGTTATTAAAATCGGGGAAATGTTTTGCTGCGATGCGTTTCTCATGTTACTGGCAAGAATTTGTCAAAAAGTCCTGAAAGTGGAGCAGCAAAAAGAAGCCGAAAGCTAGTCTGAAAATCTCCATACGTTGCCAAAAGGAAAAAATTTACAGTACCTAGTGCTACCTATTTTTCAAACCCATACAAATAATTGCAAAAAGTTAGGTTTTTTTTCACATTTCAATCAGTGAATGTATGTTTAGAAATTTGTAATAATGCAGAACATCCGCAGCCAGCAAAACACATTTAATCATGTGTACGCACGAATGATTTGCAGAAAATATTTTTCTAAGACGCCCTAAACAGCCGAAAAACCCACTAGCTCCCTGTTTGCTCGTTTACTCATGGGACACGCCGTATATGAAAAGATACGATAGGAAAATGGTTGGTGAAAACAAGTTTCAGTTATCAGCTTCAAGCAGGGATCGCAAAAACTGTGATATTTCGAGTTTATATCCGGTTGCACAAAAATGCATCCAATAAACCATTCGGGGTCTGTTTGGGGCTCGCATTCAGTCCATCGTGAAAGACAAAATCACGTGCCAACCGCATAAAATTTATTTACATTCGACCCCCATTAAGCACAGCTTGAACTTTACGACAGCTAGCCGCTCATAAATACGCTCCTTTCTATATTAACGTTAATCGTTGATTATTTTGTAGATATTTCAACTCCACTATATGTTTTATTACTGCCATAAATTGTTGTAGTTTGAGGTGCGTGCGTGTTTGTCTGTGTTGATTGTTGTTTTTGGGTAGAATCTGGGCTAATTTGTGGCGTTTTGGCAAAATACAAATCGTGATTTATCGAATTTTTGTCGATCTCATTATGCCCAATCAAAATCAATTCCTGGGCTTCAGTCATTTATTGTCTGTTTATCAATTAAAATACGTTTCGGTGTTTTCCAGCATCATCAGTTTCTCTAAAAGAACAGATAGTTAAAAAAAAAAATTTAACCTTCCTGCTCTTTTGCGTTTTTGTACCAATAAAAATTAATAACAGAAACAACCGTGAAACAAATACATTATCGATGACTTCCACAAACCGATAGCCATCTGAGATGTGAAACCCAACTTGTATAGCAGGGAAATTTACATAACTGCCTACTTGACGGCTACACCACCATAAACTTTCGGAAATATCAGTTTACGCTTTATTACAGGTTTCAGGATACTTATTAACATTATGATGATGATGATTCTTTATGGAAATCGTTGATTTTTATTGGTCTTTCGTTCGGAGTTTTCTACGACTTCTGGGCTTAGAACCGAAGGAGTGGGAAAAAATGTTCATGGAATGTTTTTGCTACTTGCTGCATGAAAATGAGATGTTTTCAATGCAATTATAATCAACTCTTTAGTTAGGTTTTCCTGTTAGAATAAGACTATATTGCATGTTTTCCATAATTTAAAAAAAATAAAATTTTCAAGGAAAACATGCCAGAGTGAAAAATTATATGGTCAATTTTAAAGCTCGAGTGGTATTTAGCGAGATTATTTCTCGAATGAAATACGACATTAAGAAATAAATAGTTAGTATATTTCATAATATTTAACAAGAAACTCATTTATTAATGGAATAATAAAAGTTAGAGTTATGGTAATTATTTGTCACATTTGTATTCTTCTTCTCAACAGATGTAGACGTTGAGGGGCCGCTGGCAGACAGTTGAGGTTGAATTTCGCTCGTTTCTCGCATTTTTTCTACTGGATTCTGCCAGTTTTTTCCCCGTTGATGTGCAATTCTTCTTTAAAAAAAGCCCATTTGTGCTCGTGCGCCTTCGCCTCCTCTCCAAGCAAGTTCATAGGAAAGAGGAAAAAATACCTTTTTCTGCAATCCTTCGGGGGTTTCTTCATTACAACTAGTAATCAGCTTTTTCAATTCATTAAAAGGTAGGAAACTCGCAGATTCTCTCTTCGTTTTGCATTTCTTGCATATCGCGCTGATTTAAATTCGATTTGCTCAAACGGATTTATTTTTATTCCGTACTCCTTAAAACATTTCTCCATCAATAGA
>NW_026017395.1:0-2603 GCF_020466585.1 Dendroctonus ponderosae
CTTGTTATGTTTAGGGGTGAATTTCCCTGTGGTTCCCCATGCGGCGACACTGTTTTTCGCGCATTTAACTTCCTCGGGAGGAAATTGGACTCATTGGAACATCGTGGGAACGTCGTGACTACTTGACCGTATTCAGTGGCGTCACCGGAAGTATGCAATAGACTTAATGACAGAGAAAGTCCACACGGTACCCGGCGGTAATCAAGTCGTTTTTATGTTGACCTGTGATCTTTACGATTTGCACAGATTTTCCTCGTTTCGCGTGCGCCAACTACCCGAAGGCAATTTTCTACACCGAAGATTGTATCGCGATTACATTTCGAAAACATTTAACGAGCGTGCTACGGTTTTCCTTCTTCCTTCACTGGTACCAAGTTATTGGACATAATTGGCCTCGGAGTTGTTATGCATAGAAGCTGCTGGTTAATTTGTGCGCTTCGACTCGCATTTTTCACTTGATGCTGCAGATAAGCCAGAACCAAAGCAATCTGTTGCTGAAATTGCACCGTTTGGTTCGATCCTGGTGAAACACGATGGAAATCCATTTTTTTCTGCCCTAACTCGGTTCCGGTAACAACTGTAAATGTATTTCCTCCTTGTCTTGATCCATAGACTTTCTTTTTGCCCAATTTTTGCAAAAACTTTGATTTTTTCAGGAACGCTGAGAGTCCCTCATTTGCCTCACCAAAGAAACTATTCATATCCTAATCTGAATCATTTGCTTATAGTGCTGCAATTCCTTTCCTACCTAACTTTTTTATCACATGCTTCAAAGGTTTTGCTTCAATAATTTGAAGTAAACGCCCCGTTCTACATTGTATTCATGATTTTTAGACCCCCAATAAAACCGAGAATTTGGCAAAAATATTCCAGACTTGCATTTGCGCTAATCTTCCAACATCCGCCTTAGATATTAATCCCTTCGAAGCTTTTAATTGGGGATTAACTTCGGCAGTGTCGTCAAATGTGCATGATTATCGGCTTTAGGTTGAACCGCAAGATATTTGGGAAATTTCTGGAATGAACCATGCGGGTGTTTGCACAAAAAGCCCAAACTTAAATGTCGATTCGCCATTAAATGATAGATTCCAAACGTTAATCGATTTAACTGAAACTTTTCAATTAAATCTCCAGTAACCTTCGTGGCGTTTTCATCGATCAACGTTTTTTTTTTCCATAATTGAGGTAAAAACTTGTAATAGCTGCGAAATTGGCAGAGGATATTTTTTTCGATCATGAAATAGTCGGTGGCATGAAGAAACTTTCCCAAATTATAAGCCAATTAGTGTCCCACTAATAACTACGTACTTCGCCTACTTAAATGTTAACACAATGTTGGGAAAAGCGCGTGACTTGTCCTGCACGTTCATCTGGCTGAGTCACGTTCCTGTTACTTTGGAAGCTGTGTCAGCAACAGTTTGCCGGAAAAAATGTTACTCCACATGTTTGCAAGTGAACTAACTGCTCGTTAAAAAAACGCAATTATCAGCAAAATAATAACAACATAGATTTTCAACCTGAGCAGCTACAATTGCGACGATAACGCGTCACCAAGTGAGCTGACGGTGTTTAAGACTCCCAAATTGCCTCAAATTCAAAGAGTAATCGCCTAAAAATAGACATGAGGTCGTAACCCTTTATCGCCGTCTATCCATAACATCAGATCAGTATCCATCTATATTGGATTTGAGATGTCAAATAGATATCAGAATTTTGCTTCGTCATTGATTAATCGTTTTATAGGGCAGCTCCAGTCGGTAGCAGACAATGCCTGACTAATACAAATAGCCTGATCGTTCAAACCAATCAAAAAAAAATATATTGCCGACCGAAACCATTGGTTGCGCAATCTTATTAAATTGATAAATCCAGTAATCGTTGTTTTCTTTCATAATCGGCATATTATTCAGAATTATCCTCGTGCAACGCACGTGCAGATAGTTCAAGCCGAGCTGACCTCCTGGTGCTTGACGGCACCTCTTCAGTTAAAATTTTTCAACGGAATGAACTTCTGAGAATGTATGCCGGCTTGATCAACACCATTAACAAATAGCATTATTTATGGCTAGCATTGAATGCTTGAAGGATTTTTGTTTGTAAACGAAGTGTTTTCCTGTCAGTTACGCGGCTTTTAGTCAATGGGATTTTTTTTGAGGAATTGAGTAAGAGTTGTATTCTTGTGGAAGTTGTTAGCCAATGGCTGTGTGCAGAGTGGGCTTTTAATAGAACAGGGCTGTTTAGCATGCTTTTTTAACCGACGATTTTTAAGTCGATTTTTTTCCAAAAATATCAAGTCTTTCCAATGTCTTTAAATTATTCATTTTCACTAAAAAGAAGTAAGGAATGCGAGCAACATTTTGAGCTGAAAGCTTTAGATCAGCGATAATCGACATTTTTGTGCCAATTTAAGCGATTTTTGAGTACTTATGAGATTTAACCGATGATATTTTCGTTATGTTAGATTTGAACACTTTATATATGCATATAGAGAACTTCTTCAGTCGGAAACAATCGATTTAGCTGAAAAAACACGCATGTAAAATTTTGATTTTTGAGCGAAAATTTCATAAGGCTGGTGGTCGATTTTTGTCGAAAAATATCAA
>NW_026017396.1:0-2641 GCF_020466585.1 Dendroctonus ponderosae
CGTATATGGCAGTTTCCAATCTATAACCTCTGTGATCTGTGGTTGTCTTCATCTATGGTTACATTGAGCTGTCAGAAGCCTTGTTCTATGGTTGTCATTTACGGGAAACATAGCCTAGTTTTAGTGTTATTTAAACATTAAGCCGAAAAAATGGTAAGAAACGTGTTATTTAGTCCCCATCAAGACCTGCTAAGTCCCCTTTGCTCACTTTTCAGCTTTTCTACTCATTTTTCAAGTCCCTGGTGGGAAAGGACGTGGTGGTGGAGCTGAAAAACGATCTGAGGTAAGTGGCATCCACCAAGATGAGTCTGAGTGGGTTTTCAGTTGTTTAACTCAATTGCAGCATCTGTGGGACGCTGCACTCAGTGGACCAGTACCTCAACATAAAGTTGACCGAAATTAGCGTCACCGACACGGAGAAGTATCCTCACATGGTAAATATACTTTGTCTATTACCTTTACAAGTTGCTTCAATCAATGCTAGTTGCCGATTAGCTCAAAGCATGCAAATAGGTCGGTAGTAATTGAGTGTGGCCCTAACGGTTGTTATTCTTGAAGTTGTCAGTGAAAAACTGCTTCATCAGAGGCTCAGTTGTAAGATATGTGCAGCTGCCTGGGGATGAAGTGGACACACAGCTATTGCAAGATGCAGCCAGGAAGGAGGCATCTGCCCCAACGCGATAGTGTTAAGCATTCCAGCATTGATTGAGCGAAAGGATTACGAAGGACTTATCAAGGGGCCCACCAAATCATACAAATTAAGTTTAAGTTGTTTTTGAAATATTTTATTTAAAATATACTTAATAAGATCTAGGCAGTATTAAACACTATATTTGGCATAAGTCATAGTCCATCACAATTAATAATTCGACCAGATTTCATCCTAAGGTAGACTTAAGGGGAAACGAAAGGTTTCGGATATTTATACATACAATAAATAAGTGCCAGTGTGCAAGGCAGCGATTTGCTTTGGTTCTATGTACAAGAAAATAAATAAACGTCTGCATAAATCAACAAAATGAAAACAAGGCCAGATGAGGAGCCGATTTTACTGCTCAGTGCTGAAGTACGAGTTCTGCATGAGGTAGAGCTTGTCGATAGGATTGGCCACACTGGATGGGACGTTGTCGCTATGGTGTGATTGCGACTGCAATTCCAAGTTCTGTAGCGAAATCGTGTCCGAAGTGGCTTCATCCAGATGGTCAAAGTTCGTGCTATCATCCAAAGATATGTCCGAGCTGCAGAACGATTCGCCTGAATGCGCTGGGTAGTTATCTGGAATTTTTCACATACTACATGTTATATTCTATGTAAAACAAGTAAATTTAACGTTACCATCTGGCGAGTAGGGCATGTTGGGGTTTAGGGGCTGCCCAGAGCTTCCATAGCCCAGCCCGAGCCCAAACTCACTACTAGCCGGACTTGACTCTTGTTTGATATTTTTATCCTCCTTGTCGCTCTTCTCCTTGTCGCTGGGCGACTTCCCATCCTCCTGCTTCTGCTTCCTTTGGATTTTCTTCATCTTGGCCCGCTGGTTTTGGAACCACACCTGCACCACCCTGACACTCAGGCCAGTATCTTTGGCGAGCGCTTCTCGCACTTTGCGGCAGGGCTTCGGGCTGACCTGAGAAGCCAACATTTAAACTACCGAACCCGGTTCGATTTCAATCGGTCTTACCTCGAAAGAGGCTTTGAATTGCCGCCTTTGGGCCGATGTGAGGATGGTTCGCGGCCTTTTAGGGCCTCGCCTGCCGTCCCGCGGCCTGCTGTTTTCATCCAGCAGGTCTTCGTCCCCGCTATGGGCCTGCTGCATGAGATAGAGCTCTTTTTCAAAGTCCTGTCTGCAGAAAAGCTGACCAGCGCGCAAAACAAATTGTTCACCTGCAAAGGAAATTCAGATTTTTCTATCTATTCTATTACAATTAAGTAGGGCGGTTCGCAGATAGCATTTGATATTCTATGAATATCCCAGAATGTTCAAAAAATATACAGAACATTGCGGGAATATACATGTTTGAATATTCCTAACATGAATGTTCGTGGAATATACATGCATGTATATTCATAAAAAGTATCTCCTAGGTATGTACATACTGGGTATATGTGCAGATGAACATGCCAGGTATTATTTATTGTGTATATGTGCAGTTGAATATACCTAGTATGTTCAAAACAAATATTCTGGTAATATACATGAATGTATATCTACGGTATATTCCAAATTGATTGAATATAAATTTTGCGTGCCCGCAGCAGAAAAGTAAGGGCACGTACAAGTACAAGAGTTTAAATGAACTTTTCTTTTTAAATGCGTCAACGTTATAATTTTATTGGGCAATATTAATAAAATTTCTACATTACTCAAATAAATTTATCCGGAGCTAACAGTTCCCACCCTATGAAATTCAAACAATTAAAATGCATATAACAAATTCAAATTACCCGATTAGTGTGTACACGGATTACGTCCGCCTATAACGTGACATTCGAGAGTGACAATGAGAGCGAACCAATGAGAATCATATTTTACGCAGTGCTGCTTGGCGGTAACGCCAAAGCTCTCAGAATTTCCGAAAAGCTGCAAAGCTTATAATTTATTGGTTATTGGCATAAACAAATTATTATGTGCTATTACACAAAT
>NW_026017397.1:0-2641 GCF_020466585.1 Dendroctonus ponderosae
AATTTTGCGATGGATTCCATGCATGAACCAATTTTTCACACACTCTCAAAGTAGAACGACAGAAAATGCCAAAATGCAGCTTCATCGAAAAAAAATTTCGAAGTCGAGAACGAAGCCAAGAAGCTTCTTGCAATTTCATCCACTTACTAATGAACCTTCACTCTATTTATCGAGATTTTTGCGATGGATTCCATGCATGAACCAATTTTTTACACACTCTCAAAGTAGAACGATAGAAAATGCAAAAATGCAGCTTCATCGAAAAAAAAATCGAAGTCGAGAACGAAACGAAGAAGCTCCTTGCAATTTCATCCACTTACTAATGAACCTTCACTCTATTTATCGAGAATTTTGCGATTGATTCCATGCATGAATCAATTTTGTACACACTCTCAAAGTAGAACGACAGAAAATGCAAAAATGCAGCTTCATCGAAAAAAAAATTCGAAGTCGAGAACGAAGCCAAGAAGCTTCTTGCAATTTCGTCCCCTTACTAATGAACCTTCACTCTATTTATCGACAATTTTGCGATGGATTCCATGCATCAATCAATTTTTTACACACTCTCAAATTAGAACGACAGAAAATGGAAAAATGCAGCTTCATCGAAAAAAAAATCGAAGTCGAGAACGAAGCCAAGAAGCTTCTTGCAATTTGGTCCCCTTACTAATGAACCTTCACCCTATTTATTGACAATTTTGCAATGGACTCCATGCATGCGCTGAATTATCACACGCACTCAAAATAGGGCCACATAATTTGCAAAAATGCAGCTTCAACGGGAAGAAAAATCCAAATCGAGAAGCAAACAAATACGGTTCTTGTAAACTTGCCACTTTACTAAAAAACCTTCAGTCGAATTATCCACTATCCGCTTGCATTCGTGCATACATCGATTTTTCACTCGCTCTGAAATATCAGTGTTAAAAACGCGATTTTTAGAAAAAAATCAAAACCTCAATCTTGCAATTCATCTAGAGCCAAAATAAACCTTCAGGTCGTGACCTACTAGCCAAATTTGGCAAAAAACCCCGGCACAAAAGTGAACATCTAGAATTTTCATAATTTGTTATTAACACATTTGAAAGCAGTGAAGACGCAGAAAACACCAACTGGAATCAACTACACTTGGTCGGGGTCTAATTAATGTTTAAACTGGAACCTCATTCCTATTAGTTATTAAAACAAAGAACGCGAAAGACTTATCTAAATAGCGTGGCCTAAAAGCAAATAAATATAGATCTCGGCGTCAAAGCGAAGGGGAACTCTACAGTTTCAATTAAATAAAACAAATTAATAAACATTCCATTAACAAATACATTAAATAAGACTGCTAATTAGTTCGCGACGCCAGATCAAATAAACAGATACAAAATGGCGGCCCGCATAAAACAACATTTAAATCGATTATTTACTTTGCGTCTCCTTATTGAAAAACGCGGCTCTTCGTCGATTCGGTTAGAAATTTTGGCTTTTCACTTGCGGCCACTGATTTACGAGTAAACGAACCGTTCACGTTAATCTCCATGTCTTCACTTCAAAGCGCCAACAATAACATCAATATTTCACCGGATTTTATGGATTTCGTTGTTTGGCTTCAATTAGGATGTCTTCTGTCGACTGGAAACATCGGTGATTTTTTCGTTTTCGAAATTTGGCCTGCTGATTGACGCACCTGTTTTGGCCAGAGACCACTTGATGGCGATTCCCCACCAAATCAATCGACACGAACGTGAGAACCGCTTGTGTTTTCACCATGAATGATGATCGTAATAACAGTCAATTACATGCATCCACATATCGAACGGAACTCACTCGCATATTACGGCCGCTCGAAGAAAAATAAATCAGCTGAAAGAAACTGGATAACATATGATAAGCCGATATAGATCATCGATACGGGGAAACTGTCGGCCAATAAATACTCGGGGGGCTATTTACGAGTTCGCGACGTAGAGGGCCGAAGAAGTCACTAATTACCCCGCCATATATCACTAGATAAACAGCGACTACAGCGCTAGCAAGTGTTAGAACACTGCAATATATTAGCTCCTCTTGCCAATCGCCCGGTTCTTCAGTCAACTTCCCCGAAAATTCCTCCGCAATTCCTGGGCATTAATTCAACGAGCCGGGGGGCGACGGAAGGCACGGAGGCATGCAGCCATCACATTTGCAAGAATAGAAGGATAAATGCGAGGTCTTCTTCCGTGGAGCGACTTTTTAATCTTTGTAATTAAAATGAGCTTCCTGCAAACGGCGCATATATGTGCGGGCGGGCGTTCCTCCTTTGTATGAAATACTACTCCGGAAGGCTCGCGTATATAACCGTCTTGGCTGACGGTCTGGAGGAACCGCAGTGTGGCCTTTGACAAAAACCTCCCCCCACAATGAATATTCGTCAGTTATTTGCAATTAATTCGCTTGCAGCACGTCAGCAACGCATGCATGGGGCGAAGAAGAGCAAAAGAAGAGGGACGGGCGATGCGACGTGTCGTGGGGGAATGGGGGGCCTCTCCCGATCAGCTGACGCTCCCCAGCACGACTTGGGATGACCTTGCACCGAACGAACGAAGTTTGAGGACGCATCGGGCGCAACGCACGCTATGTTGCCGAAAAGTTGTTGTTTCCCCAAGAAAAATCC
>NW_026017398.1:0-2503 GCF_020466585.1 Dendroctonus ponderosae
AGAACTATCTGGAATACCTGGAGAAAAGGATATAAGCGACGACGAATTCCATTCGAATAAGAACCAGACGGGGAGAGTGAAGTGACAGCCGCGCCTGAGTGCAGAAGAAGTTAAACCCGCAAGTCGGAAATCCGTGTTTTCCGTGTGTTAAGGTTATCGTTTGTGAAGTTGACATTAATTTAGAAGTTAGTTTGTTCCTGTTCCGTAGTTAAAGTTGTACCGAGTGGAATAAAAGTTGTAAGCTGAGGAAAGAGTTTAAATACTCGGCCATCCACGGTACAATATAAAATAATTCTCCCAATCAATTGCAGAAAACCCCAGAAAATCAAAGTTTCTCAATTTTCTATTCTGAAAAAAATTCAAATTTTTACGACATTATAAAATTTACAATGGAAAAGGATAAAAATCAATGAATAAATGTTTTGGATTCAGTAAATTATGATAATTCAGGTGAAATAAAAGCAAATTGGTATACAAAATAAGTTTGGTCAGGAAGGTATCTAAACTATAATTCATATGTAGCCCAAAAATATAAAAAAGCGTAATAACTGCACTAACGGATAGAGCTATAAAATTATTACACCCAAATTACAGAACAGAAAATTTTAAAAATCAGAAAAAGATTACTTACTAATTACTACCCAAAAAAATTTTGTGAACCAATAATGAAGCGAAGAATTAACAAAATTTACAACTCAACTAAATATAACAATAATGAGAAAAAAAGAAACAATACATATATGTATATCACTACCATGTATTCCAGGAATTAATAAAAAATATTAGTAATACTAAAACCACATAACAATATAATTGCGAAAAAAATAAAAAACAACTTATCAACTGAATGTTGCCAAAACTAAAACCAAAAACTGACAGAATGGATGTACCAAATACTGTATATAGAGTGAATTGTTTCGAATGTGATAATACATATATAGAGCAAACTAAACAATATTTAAAAACGAGAATGTACGAACATAAATACAGTCTGAGAAATACTAGTGAAAATAAAACAGCATTAACACAACATGCACACCAAATGTTACATAATGTTGATTTTGACAACGCAGATATATTGGTTAGAGAAACAAATTATCATAAAAGAAAAATCCAAGAAATGATACAAATAAAAAAACATGCAAAAGCAGTAAATTTCAGATCAGATACCGACAACCTTAGCAACATTTACCAAACCCTAATAAAGCCAGGAGTATAGAACAACTAATTTAAGGTTTCAATACAGCAAAGACCTAAACGAATCTAACGTTTTCCAATTATGAGATAAGTGTTTCAAATGTTTTGCTCCCCCAAAAGGAAAGTTTTTTTATCCTCAAGAACTAATGAATGTTTTAACGCTTTATAAATTATAGTTTTTATACAAGATATTTTAATTGTAAATTTGTGTTTGTAGTTTGTATCAATTTCAAATCTGAGGATGGCGCTGTTGTCTCGCCGAAACGTTATGACATAAACGATACACAAATTTTTATTTCACACTTTGACTGAAACCCAGGAAAAAAAGAATATAATAATAATTTCTGATAATCTTCTAACTACTAAGCTAATAAGCGCATGATTAGGCGCTAATGCGTAGACTTTAATGCTACCCATGTAACTAACTTTCAGTTTATGGCCAAAATAATATCTGGCAGCAATATTCAATGTTTTGTTTTGTATTCTGAAATAGTTTGCATGTTGTTCAATTAAAAAGTTCTTCTTGCAAAAAACATTCTTGCTTAACACGTTTCCAATTGAAAGCACCAAAGACCTACCGATTTGAATATAAAATCTTCTAATGGCAATGAATATAACAAAATATGAAATCTCCTAATGACAATTAGTATTCCTTGGAAATTCAGAATATGATT
The DNA here is from genome assembly GCF_020466585.1 of Dendroctonus ponderosae. Classification (NCBI taxonomy): domain Eukaryota; kingdom Metazoa; phylum Arthropoda; class Insecta; order Coleoptera; family Curculionidae; genus Dendroctonus; species Dendroctonus ponderosae. The sequence goes on from NW_026017398.1 coordinate 1,872, forward strand.
CTGGCTTTTGCATTTTGATGATTTCGTTGTGTCAGACTTGACTATGAACAAGACTACACAGATACAAGGAAGATAAAAATATGATAATTTAATTTAAAAGGATTTATTTGCAAATTTATAAGAAACAATAAGAAAATAAATATCTTGATCTCAAGATAAAGGTTATTTAACGGTAATATTTAAATGATAAACATGAACCGATAACTGTATACATATACAAATATTCTAATTCCCAGAAGTAATCCAGAATGCCAGTCATAAAATGTATCACTTTTTCGAGCTGGAAATGTGCAATATAGTAGATAAAAATAGGCTATACCCTAGGTAAGTACCGCGGCGAGGGCCGCCTAGCGGAGAGGTTTTTCAGTTTTGAGATAGTATCGGCCTTCACGCGGACAATAAGTTATGGATTAAACGACGAGCCACTGATAGTTTTGGTTGAAATGATTCTGATTTTTTGAACCCATTGGAACCCGGTGATGAAATAATGGCCACTAAGGGCTTTCCACAAATTAAACCGAATTGGTACAACGGCAGTATACTCTAGTTATTTGCTTTAGAACCTCAAATCCAAATACATGTAGAAGGGGCAATTCAAAGGATAAAGATATTTAAAATGTTGCACGTAAAAG
>NW_026017399.1:0-224 GCF_020466585.1 Dendroctonus ponderosae
TGATCCTGGAATATTTGGAAGGTACAACTTGGTGCAATATACACGGACACAACAAACAGATTTTTGTATCGGACGCAGACATAACAATTTCCACCGAAAACGTTTAAAACAGGCATTGACTTGTTAACATTAATAATTAGGGCATCCTTGGAATGATTTGAATACCAGTTTCTATTCATATCTTCGCATTTTTTAACATTTGGTTCGCTAACGCATATAGTATC
>NW_026017399.1:673-797 GCF_020466585.1 Dendroctonus ponderosae
CTACATAAACTGGCGAGGTGGCCACTTTTGCCGCACTTGAAGCATAGGCCTCTCCTATCAGGACCATTGCAGGCCTCCTCCTGGTGGTCGTAGGCCCAGCATTTAGCGCAGCGAGGTACCTTTA
>NW_026017399.1:1106-1236 GCF_020466585.1 Dendroctonus ponderosae
CTATTTCATTTTTTTCCATTGTGATAATTACATTATCATTTCTAGTTTTCCTAATTGACTTGATAATTTGCACTGCCGCATTTCCCTTTAATTTGGTTTTAATTGCGTTGACGACGTCACCGTATGTTTT
>NW_026017399.1:1462-2625 GCF_020466585.1 Dendroctonus ponderosae
GACTCTTGCTCACCTTGCATGATTTTTATTACTTTCTGGCATGCTGTCGTGTCTTGCTTGAGCTTCCATCTTGAGCTGTGTTCCAGAACAGCAAAGGACTCTTCTGTCTCTACTAGTTCCGGATACCTGTTTTTGTATAGCAGCTGTATACTCCTCTCCATCTGTTTATCCGTGGGTTCAACGAGTACTACTTTGACTGTAGAAACTTTGGTCGATAGAGGATTTCCAGAAACTATTTCCGTGTTTTCGAAAAGCTCGTCAGCCCAATTTTTGGGCGCAATCTTTAGCCATTTCGCGTAGGAATCTATATCCTTTAGTGAATTACACCTGTTTTCATCGAAATATATTTGTTGGTCGGTTTGAGTTTGGGTGTCCTTACTCTCGACGTATTTCCTTTTACATGTTGGACATATTTGGCCCGTTTCCGTAACGGAGACTTCGCCGACCAGGCTTTCTTTATACGATGATTCCTCTGCCTGTGTGATTTTCATTTTCAACTCTTCAGCTTTAGGGCTGGTCTGTGTGTCCACGTCTATAGTCATTTTTTCTATTCTCTCGTATTTAAACTGGTTGAGCCACTGTGTGACGTATGGTTGATTTATAACATTGACTTGTCTCTTAAGCCTTCTTGCTATCTCCTTTATTTCCCTCTTGGTGTTTTGTTCAACATAGCCTTCCAGGTCATTTGCTAGCTTTGTTATACTCTCCAGTGATTCCACGAGAGTGAAGTATTCTGGGCTTTCCCTTTTTTTGTAAATCTGGTCTTCTCCTTTGTGGATCGAGGTATCCAGCAGTTTTCTCTTTCTTTGCGGGGTTTGGGATTGTGATAGTGTTTGTCCCGTTTTTTTCATACTACTTGCCTTTGACTCGTCCCATTTCAGGTCAATGACTGAAGCTGACGATCTACGCTCTGCTTGAGCACCTTTTCTCGGAATGTTGCCCCCCCCAGAATCCGTGGGGCAGCCTACCTGAGTAGGGAGGGATTCCCGGCGACCTGCCGTACCCTCCTGGGGTAAATTTTGTTTACCTTCCGACATTTCATAGTGCATATTGTTAGGTTATTTATCGAGTTCCCAACTCTATACGGGTTACCTTCTCTTCGGTTATGAGCCCCGTTTGCCCATTGGACACCGCCAAAGCCTGAGGAAACAGTCGTGTCCACT
>NW_026017400.1:0-2603 GCF_020466585.1 Dendroctonus ponderosae
ATAATAGCTTAGCCAATATCGCGCAAGATTATGTTGATATTGTTGCAGAAATAACCTTTAGTATTTATTTGGTCTGTCTTTAATAAAAATGAGACTGAAATGCATCTTACAGGGTAAAGTGTAGGGCAAGAAAAGCGTTAGAAGAAGGCGACTTCTTGGCTATCCTGGCTGAAAAACTTGAGAACCTGGTTTAAAACATCCACCACAGGACTATTCATAGCAGTAACACATACAAGTATTATTGCTAGAATGATTGCCTTCATTCGGTCACTGATATTCAGTCGCCGCCTCGCTACATCGTGCGCAACTTCATTTAGTACGTAAATTGCTCCTTGCAACTCTTATTATGTAGCTATTGCTCGATTTCAGTTAAAAGTATCAAAAATCATATAATTTTGAAAATTTATTTTCTGATTGAAATTAATAATTTCTATAAATGCTCACTTCGCAAAATATGAATAATACTATTATACTACTACAGAAAAAAATATGTAGTAATACAATTTATTTGCACCTTCAATCGATTGTATTTTGAACAACGTAGAATTTGCCGTCATTAATTCAGTTCGGATAGCGAAATAATACCCTTTAGTTATCTCTTATTCTGCACCTTTTTAATAACTTTTAATAGGGGGTATTTCCAACACGTGACTAGAGGCACATATGGGGCGTGCTAATTGATAGGGCGAGGATTATAAGTATTGCAAGGGTCCGTCTGGCCATACTACAGAGACAGGGAATGTTCGTATTAGATACGACCGAGGGGCGCAATTTCGCCTGCCGCTCATAGCCATGACATTTATCAGCCCCATATTATTTCGGATGCAAAACTTGCCTTTTTTTCTAGATTTCTTACCTAGACCCTGTTTTTGGGGCTGATGTGTGCGCGTAGTTTAAGGGAACTATCAAGTTCTGTCAATGTAGGTATTTCGTATTCAAGTTCAAAACTTCTTGTAATATAATCAATTGCATAATATTACCAAATAACTAATAAAAGAATAACCTTGATTAAAGGAATTTCCTATTCAATAATACATCCTACAACCGAATGTCCTATTAAACTGGTTCCGGCAAATGTAGACGAATACAGATCAGAACATGTCGGAATAAGGGGAACCACACACAAGGATCAATTAAGCAAAAAGCTGCAATATATAAAATTTGGACTTCAAAAGTAATTCTAAACTATGTTTTAATTAATTAAATTGTTTATTGTATTGTTAACTAAAGTACAAATGTGAAATCAACACTGTTAAGTATTTCAAAATTTGAAATACAGGATGCTCGTTGTATGAGTTCTAGTATATGTGTAGTTTATTAGAATAGATACGACGCCGAGTAAATTAGAGCAAAATTGCAAATTTCGATGAGGAATTAATTACGTGCGAAAGGAATTAATTACGAAGCCTGGAATAATTTCATTAATCTTTGCAATTCCTGCTTTCAATTTTACACATTAGGGAGTATTGCTATGGTATCGTGTATTATGTAGGCTAATTTATAATTGGAGAAACTGTTTTAACGAGTTCCTTGATCACAGGCGCAAAGCACTGGCATGATTAGTTTACTTGAGAAAAATGTAACAGTTGGAATGAAAGATTTTGAAATTGGCTTAAAATATCAGTAACAACATATTTTTTTTCCTAATTCTGGATAACTGAGGCATTCCTGTAATTTGAAGGTCAAAATGAAGACCAATTTAAATATTTGGTGATCTCCTACTTTATAGCAAATCTGAATCCTTTGACATTCAATTTAAACAGGGTGATTCAAAATTGGCGTAATTCCTCTGGAGGTGTTGTCTGGCCCTGTTATAGGAGTACAGAAAAAATAATAAAATAAATTAACTGTTAGTAAAAACTGAGAAAATTACAAAAAACTATATCAGAAATACGGCAGCCATGTTTTTCAAGGTAATCTGCCTAATTAACATAGCGCAAATACCTGTGGCTTCGTAATTATTTAAAACTCTGGTAACCATGGAATTATACAGACTGACAATAAGATAGGCAAGGATAAACGGTAAATTCAACAAGATTTGTTGACGAAATGTCAACCTGTTCTCATAACCTCGAATATGGGTGTTTATAAATAAATCCTACAACACCAAACATTTGAATGGTTAACTCCAAACAAGCTAGTGCCTGTGTAATCTACTTATTATCCACTCTTATCAAGCAGCTTCTCGTATTCAGTTAATTAACTCGTGCTTCATTTGCATCTCCTTGTGCTGTGTGTATCGTACAAACGTGGTAGGAATGTAGCCCTCGGTATTTATTTGGTGCTTGGAAAAGTCTCAGTTATTGTGCTCTGAGTGCCCTTGATTCGGTTATGTCCAATATGTGTTCCTCTGTGCTTGGAACCCGGACTTGTCGTCCACTATCTTCCTGGAACCACTCCCCTCGCCCTTTGTTAGCTTGAGTTCTTTGAGGTTCTGCTATGTTATTGTAGGATTTCCCTTGAACTAATCGCATATGTGCGAATTCGTGAAAGGAAATTCAAAGTAAGTCACAGTTTGACAAATTATTGTTATAATTGACAAGGGCTATCCACCTGTAACTTTCTGTTTATACCAAAAAACATCATTGCCGCTGTGACTTTTC
>NW_026017401.1:0-2578 GCF_020466585.1 Dendroctonus ponderosae
TTGGTAACTACCACACGTTTATGATGCACCCTGTATATTGGAAAGTAATTTTAAAATGTGGACCTTTTAAACGTGAAGAACTTTCGTTGGACGAATTTTCTTGTAAACTTCATATTTACTGAGATATCGCACTTTGACGCACTAATGAGCCACCCTGTATAATATAATATAATAAGAATAATATTTCCGATATCGGCTGGTTGGTCGTCTCGATGATATAATCGATTATTTTAGGCAGGTTAGTCAAGTCCATGAGTTCTAATTCCTTGATTAAATTGGAATTACAAAATCCCCTTCTTTTCAAAAACCATTATTTTAACCAGAATTTTATTATCTTTTCATTTATAGCGGCTATTAGCGCTGCAAACGCAATCCCAATTTTTTCACTTTTTCAAAGTTCCAGTTTCAAATTTTTTCAAAGTTCTAAAAACATTTAGGAAACAAAATAAAATAAATAAAATAGGAACAAAAATTGTTTTACACAAGCTATATTTGATTTTAAGTTTTGATCTGAAAAAACGTTATTTGAGTGAAAATAGGTTCGAAAATATTACTTCGCTACTCTTCGCAAAAATTTTCAGAATTTTTGATATTGTGGGATGGTGCATTCCATGTGCCGTTTCAAATTCGACACAGTTGTTTTACAATATTTAAATTTTAAAATTTCGATAATTTCGCTTTGCATAAATTGCATTTTGTAAAATTATCATCTAATGCAGAAAATAAAGTCTACAAAAAAGTAATTTTTTGTCGCTTTGCACAATACATATGAAACAATTTAAATTCGAAAAATGAACAAAACAGAAACACTAAGCGTATCTCCAGAAAATTATTTAAAAAATACACAATCAGAATTGGGCTTACGAATGGTGCATTCTGAAATAGGTTCTTAAAAATATCAATCTTTCATTAGCGAACAAAAGAATTTTATTTGAGTTCGTTCTTTCGCCGGGCCACATGTGCAACATATGATCACCACACGCAATTCGCAATAGTAGCGTTAGCATTGAAAATTTAAGTCGCTCTTTAATATCAAGTTTGGAACCATCACATTTTAAACCTTTGTTTATTTCTACTTGCCCTTAACGATTTATTAATCACTGTGAAAACATCAAAGGTAGTCATTTCTTGCTCAACTCTAACAGATTGGGCCCTGCATATTGTACCCTGTAGATTGCCGTGTGAGTGGGCCGAAGTGTTGTTCAAAGCATCGCGTCGCGGCAGATAGACACACAGCGGCACAAGTGTCTTAAGACACAGTATTACCCAAGCCTACTTCATGTTGTTGCTGGCACAAATGTTCTTAAATTAAGATCGTTTTCTTCCAAAAACTAATTTAAATGGTTTTGTCAGCCGTTGCATATATAAAGGAGCAAAAGTCATTCGGTCATAATTTATGGCTGACCCAGTAGCTTTGAAAATATGTTGCCACTTCATTCATTCCTATCATTAAAACAACGCAACCGGCGTCTGTTATAGTTCCTCTTCAGTAAAACCAAAGAAAAACCACTGAACGCGCTGCACCGCTTAAAAGCACCGCTAGCGATCGTTTTATTTTCTGGTAAGGGTCTTATTTCAGAGACACTCTGTAAAATATCTAAATTGATGTCTTTTTCAAAACTGTGCATTTCTTCAATTTAGGGTGGCTTGTTTTGAAATGAAGCCATTGTATAACATTGATAGTAGACTTACCAGATACTTGAAACGAGGAATTACTAAATGGAACAGTACTTTCCTCATCATCGCTAGAGTCCAAATGGTATGACCTTTCTGAATTGGACACATATGAATTATAATGAGTTCGAAACGAATTTTGATCTATATCGACGTCTAGATGCTTATAATCAAAATCTCTGCAAATACGTAATATGTAAGTACATGAAGGCAATATAACAGTGAAATATAAATATAATTTCTGTCCTAATGGTAAGAAGTATGGATGTAATATCACCCGATCGTCTATGGATTCGGATGCACGGTTATTATTTTATAACTTTTAAATTACAAGAATATCGTTTTGCCTGGACTATTAATAAATATCATTCAGTCTGTCCAGGCAGCAAAACTCGATTTTAGGTATTTCAAAGATAGAATCTATATTTGTTTGGAACTTACCGAAAACTTTGAATACTTGAGGCTGATTTTGGAAAAACTAATGGCTGAAAGTTAAAATTCTGCGTTTCAGAGCTAAAAAAAAAAACAATCCACTGGCTATTTCACAAAACTTTTCTATAAATAATAAATTACTTATGATACGATTCCAAAATCAAGTCTCGTCCATTTTGATCAGGAGTCGGCACTTCCTCCAGTGGTTTTTCAACGCCATCTGGTTCATAGTCCAGATCATCGATATCATCCAGGAGCGCTTTATTCATTATGGAAAGAGTTAGTTAAAACAAACTATCGTTATTTAAAAATTATCGCTCTTAATACACTTAAAGTTAATTGGGTATAATAAGAGAAAAACATTTTTACAGGCGCAAGAACATTTTTACAGAAACAGGCATTTTAATTACTGAAGAATACTGTGAGATGTATTTAAAAAATGAACCGATTTTGCGATGCAGCAAACACAGGA
>NW_026017402.1:0-2489 GCF_020466585.1 Dendroctonus ponderosae
AGTTTTCATTGCTAAATTCACCTTATTCCAGCCAAAAATCACAAATTACTACTTGATCAAAGCAAATAAGGCTTGCACTTTATCAGAATGTCAACAAAACCTTTCTTGGTACCGATTACCTATTTCAGAATCGCCTAATCCTCTTTAAATACCGAATGAGTTTATCAAATTTATTACTTAGAAAAAGTTGCTACAATGTAGAGTAACGATTACTCACATCACAGAGTAAATATTAACTACGATAACTCCAATATTGCTTTTAGTTCTTCTGTTTTGATACTAGTGGTCACTCGTCTTTGAAATCTCGTGACAATTGCGCTTTTTGGAATTTGCCTCGGATATGTGGACGACACAGTCTTTGTTGCATACGACGCCTATAATGACAACCAATAGCTCAGGTAAACAGCAGCAGCGAGATAAACGGAAATAAGTTAAACTGCAAGAGCGCAGAAAGATTGTAATTATCGGTTAATTAAGGAAATAACGCTGCACGGCTGGAGCGAAGCAATTTCGAAGAGAGCAAAGAACTGTGCGTACCCGTCATTGGGATTATTTTCTAGATGTAACGATTGTACCTGAAGGACTTTCAGCTGCTCAGTGGTGAAAAGAATGATACTTAGTTGTGAGCATAGAGTCAGTAAAATAAGACCATAAAATAATAAATTATTTTACTTTCTCTATGGTTGTGACTCTTGATTATACATTGTCAAACCTTTATTGGTAATTACAGGCAATTTCTCGCCCATATCCTATAGATAACAATAATCGTTTCAACACCTGCCACACACGCGGATCACACAGTTTGGATTGGCTTTTTAGAGATTTGTTTTATCATTACTTATATAACGATTGACTTTGTAACCAATTTGTACCAATTTTGTAGAAAAGTCATAAGTACTGTTGATCGAAATGTTCTGTTATCGTTCAGTCCCAATTTCCGTCACGACAAAGACTCACACCAATGGCAACAAGAAGCGCGAAAAGTATTAAAACACATCAATAAAACTGAAGCGAAAAAGCACAGTTTCTCCACAGAAGGCCGGTGAATAGCGTAAGAGAACCGCCACTTTTGGTACTAACCTTTTTTAAAAAAACCTTCGCTCACACTATAGGAAATATTCCGAAAAGTAACGTTAACGGAACCTTCACTGCTGTATGACTCGGTCGGAGTAGCACATTTGTCCGAAGTGCCGTTCTCTGTTGTGGGTACTTTCAACAGATCAATCTTAAGAGAGTCGGGCCGCTTCTTTCCGATGTTTTTCAGTCGCACCGGTGATGACCGAATTCCATCCATGTCCCAGCAGTAATAATAAACCACTAAACCCAAGCAACGAAGCCAGCAAGTACAATAACAGGAGAGGAAAGTTAATATGGTACTTTAGAAATGATCGTGAAACGCGCACAGCCGCGAATTAATCGCAACTGTTTTCTGCATAAACTGAAGGCAGCTACTTGTATTTTTCGGTTATCACTTATTTGTCTATCTTATCGTGCATCAGATAAGCCCCGGTTTGAGCAGAGCAATGAACGTTTGTTTCCAAATGCATTCAAACAAAAAAATTGTCTTCGGTTATCTCGCTTAAGTGAAATTTGCAAGTCGCTATCAGAACTTAGATGTTTTGATTCGAATGAGTCAAAAACTGCAACTTTCCTCATCATAAAGAAGCACTTTGTCTAGTAGTTTTCACTATTAACCAGGAGATTTAGGCCCCTTAATTGCAACACGTTTAATGTTATCCGTTATTCTGACCATGCGCATTGCTAAATAAATAACCGTTTACGTTATTAGAGGATAACGTGTTCCGTTATTTACGTACGAGTTGCCGTAACGTTAATAAGCATCACGTTAAAAAGTTGAACGACGGTGTTGACATATTTGACATTTCTAATATTGAATAAGGCTTTTTCATTGATTTATTTACGCTATTATTGCTTAATTACGGATTTTATGTGGAAATTGTGGAATTGAACTTTGGCAACACTACTATCCAACGATGCCAAAACGAATTCTCTGGCTCGAATGGTTCTTGAGAAACTTCGCAAAAAGCAGCGTCATGTTCAAGTGGATTTTGCAACTAAAAAAAAACACGCAAATCTAAATTTCTTGAATTCAAGCATTTTTTCAGAAATCTGCCAACATTTCCTTATCGATGGTTCACTTTCTAAAAAGGCCATTTATTTCTGTATAGAATGACGTAAAAATGAGCGTTGTTGCTCATTTTACCTCCGAGAAATTAGCAAAAACGGGCCGGAAAACATGAAATTTTGGCATAATCTTGAACCTAAGTATTTTATATTCAAATTTCGCTTTCTGGGCCAAACTATTCGAATTTCCTCACTCAGGTTGTTACGACTGAATCGACTTTTCAATTCTCTATCCAACGATGCCAAATCGAATGGTTCTTGAGAAACTTCGAATAAAGGCCATTTAGTTATCTCTGGAATGATGTAAAAACAAGCGTTCTTGCTCATTTTGCTTCCGACAAACA
>NW_026017403.1:0-43092 GCF_020466585.1 Dendroctonus ponderosae
ATTTCGCAATAATCTTGCGCCACCCTTGCACAAAACGACGATCATTTTTCTAATTTCATAGATAACAGAAGACTGTATTTTTTCTACATAACCCCTCCCCCCCCTGACTTTAAAGCTGGATCCGCCCCTGCTAGTGCGCTCTAAATGTCGTCAAAATATCTTCAAACCTTCAAACATTCATTCACATCACATGAAATCCTGAATTTTGCGCGCTTCTTAAATGTTGATTTGAAAATGAAAGCTTTTACACAACTGCAGATTCTTCGTTTTTTTTAATGAAATTTTGCCAAAAAGTTGCACCTATAAAAAATCCATAAAACTTCAGTGCTTGTCGAAAAACTAAACTCAGTTCAAGCTAAAAGATTTATAGATTAGAGATCATTCTTACCAGCTTTCTGCAAGCTGGGGCGCCATCCTCGATTTTCTACCTATTAAGTTCACTACACTTTCACAAACTACCGCACTTGCCATAAGGTTCACAATGATTCTAAATGTCTCATGTAAGAACGCGATTCATTCAACACAAAGGATAATCGACCAATTTCATCCTCTGTCGGTAACAAACTGAACATTCATTCATTCAAACACCTTTTCGACAAAAACGACACCGAACTACAGAATAAAAATGATTATTTTTAATCGTTCGCCCGCGTTTAATTGTTCGTCCTTTCGATGAGTCATGTTTTACTTCGCAGGTCGATTTCAGGATATTGTTGACATTTTTGTAGAAAGTGTCCGTTCGCATTGCAATATTTCTAAAGGCAAGTTTCACGTTCCAACTTAACGAAAGTCAACAACCGCTAAACGAAAAACGCTCCAAGCGCCGATCTTTCACTAATTTGGCTTTAAATTTAGAGCCTTTTATATTTGTCTGAATTTCATTCATCTGCAGTGATTAATGCACAACGCCGAAACTCAAATTAAAAACCGAATTTTGTTTTGTTTCTAAAAATATTGACTAAACAAAAAAAAACATGAAGGAATCATTTAAAATAAAAGTGTTGCTCAGTTAATTAATTTCCGAGCGATGATAGAAACCAACGAAGTTTCAACTAATTAAAAATGTTCTTGCAATTCGACGTGCGGCGCATTGAGGTGCGATGACTTATAGCACGTTAACAACTCACTAGCGCAACTCAACACAGTGTTACCCAGAGACAAGGGATAACTATATATTTCATGTAATTCGGTTAATGTAGTTCTATAATATTTCTTGTCTCTGGTGTTACCCAGGCCTATTAGGGCCATTAAATTATCTACCGTTTTTCACCTATCCATTCTACCGCTTTCAAAGTTCTTGGTCTGACAACGCTGCATATCGTATACATCTATAGACCATAGATGGGGGCTCATGGTTCTCTGCCTCTTTCTTTCTACCTGAACCCGTCGGCTTCTGCTTTTTCTATCCCTGTGCTTTAGACAAGGAAACAGTAAGGATGTTTTTGCCAAAGATCCATGCACTTTATCCGCTGTGTCTACATTTACTCTCTATGTTTACTCTGAAGAACGCCATCACAGATCGGGCACAGATTATAGATAACCTCCATGGTCGTCATGTGAACTCATTTTTGGCAGAGACAGGTGTTGTTGCTTTACAAATTGGTACCAGTTCTAATATATATATAGTTTCCGTATTTAAATATGTGTTTTATTTATTTTGTTTATTTGTCTCTCTCTCTGTGTTCTATGTTTTTTATCAGTGTCGCCAATGCCCTAAAACCATGGTCTAATTAAAAATGACTTTCTGATTGCCAATAAATATACCGCTTACTACCTGTAAACCAGCTTCATCTATGTGAGAACCAACTCTCACCGCAGGAAAATTTATTGAAACTTGCATATATGTGGGCATTTCATTAAAACTACTAAAGTAAATTTACATTTCCCGCACATGGGACCGGATTCGGAAACAGCTCAACTGACAAAGGAAAACAGACACCATCTTGAATTCGGACAAATCCGACGCCCTGATTGGTCGAATCAAAAACAGATGCGTCAAAGCTGAAAGTGAACGGTTTTAGTTCCAGTTGTTTAGCTTAAGCTTATTTTTATACCGGAAAAGTTCATTTTGTGCATTGTATAGTCTAGTTTAATATATAAATTTGTGACCGAAGGTCGAAGAATGTCTGGTTCAACTAGTTTCCAAGAAGACTTTAGAGATGTAGACAACGAAGGCAATAATTCCTCCGGTTGTTTAGACATGTCTTTCGAGACGTCTGGGGAGAATTTTCCTCTCAGCCCTCAGCCGATCCGGAGGAAAGATACTTTCAGGTAATATTAAATAGCTGTGTGTGTTTGGAGTTCTTTAAAAGATAGCTGGGTTGTTTTGCTTCTTTGTTTTCGTGTTAAGTAGGTTAGCGTGGTATCCTTGTGTATCACATCATACAACTAACGATCACAAGGTTTAAACTGGAATTATTTAATGGCACTTTGAATTTGTGTAATTACCGCTAAAAACTATAAGGACTAAGTGCGAGTTCGAATTATATCTGCAGCCTGTTTTTGCTTCTAATGACAACCGCATGCATGGCGTGGAAAACGAACACTTATCACTTTCAGCTGTGCAAACGTGAAATAATGCTAGTAATTGTTGCAGGACTGAATTCTCGAGATTGCCAGCCCCGAAAAAACTCACATTCAGCCCTCCGTATAAGCGGGTCAGGGCTTTGAGGCTGTTCGACAGCCCCCTTACACCAAAAACGATTATTGAGAAATCTTCAGTTCCGACAACGCCATTGCCTAGAAGCAGATTATTTGGGGACAGGCCGGTGGCAGTCCCAAGCGCTTATGCAGAAAGGATCAAACCGACTGCTAATGTTAACCCATTCACCCCAGATGGTAGAAAAAATGTGGAATACCAAAGCGATCTGCTAACCTATGTTGTTTTTAGCCCAACTGTTGTCTAAGAAAAGATCTCGATCATTGAGGTCGTTAGAATCGCCTAATCTGAAGATAACTAGAGTGGATTTAAACGACTCAGATGTTTCGGATTATGATATTGAACAGCCGACTAAGAGAGTTGCTTTACAGGTGAGAGTTTGCTACTTACAGGTTTTAATGTACAAACCTTAATTTTTCTGCAGTTAAAGTTACAACACTCTTAACCCATAACTGATTTTTTACTTTCTTATTAGGTTAGATAAGAAATTAAGAATGTTTTATTATTTAGAAGTCGCCCTTTGATTACTGTCGGGCTGTACGACGTACGTACGTATTCAACAGCAGCAAAATAGTCTTCACAATTTAAGTCTGAAAACTATCGACTGTACGGTCTGAGAAATTTTAATCATCGTCGAAAATGTCTAACAATTTCATTAGTCAGTGGATCTTTTCTAGAAGAAAAATGCTACAAACATATGTCAGATGTTATCCATCTAGAAAACTATAAATGAGTAGATTCGCTGGTTACATATCATAAAAAGTTATAAAACAGATACATGTCCAAAAACCTATAACTTATTAATTTACCCACGAATTAGAAAAAACTCTGGCATTTCACAAAGAACCCTGAAGGGTTAACTCAGTTTTTGCTAGTTACACGTTAAAGCAACATCGCTAATGTTTGTTGACCATGATTTATCTTTCCAGGAAAGCAACATTCCGAGATATCACAGGGAGTTTTTAGAAATCGAACTAATTGGAAAAGGTGAATTTGGTAGTGTATTCAAATGCGTTAACCGACTTGATGGTTGTGTCTATGCCATTAAAAAATCAACTAAACCTGTAGCTGGAAGTGTATCGGAAAAAACGGCCCTAAACGAAGTGTATGCTCACGCTGTTCTAGGTACTAATCCAATTTCCAGTTTATAACAATAAAACACCAGTAAATTTAATTTTAGAATCAATAACTATTCAACAAACTATCATTTTTAGGTAAACATCAGCATGTAGTGCGCTACTACTCAGCCTGGGCAGAAGACAATCACATGATAATTCAAAATGAGTTTTGTAATGGCGGCTCATTAGCCGACAAAATTGCGAATGAACCTCTCAGTGCCATGGAATTACGGAGAATGCTGCTACATGTTGCTGAAGGACTAAATTACATTCACTCTGAGGAACTGGTACATTTGGACATTAAGCCTGGAAACATATTTATCTCCATTGAAAAAAAGGTACAACATCGACTGGAATTCAATTTTTTTAGTTACTTTCACCCGGCTGTTGTTTTCAGATTAATACAAGAACAGCCGACGCGACAGATGATGGATTCGAAGACTTAGATGAAACGCAACTGTATGACGAAGTGGTAACATACAAAATTGGAGATTTAGGCCACGTGACCAGCATCAATAATCCTCAAGTACGAATCAATTACACTCCAAAGTGGAGCAGTTTCGCTAATTAGAAACTTTTTTTAGGTTGAAGAAGGCGATTGTCGCTATTTGCCGAACGAAATCCTCCATGAAGACTACACGCACTTGCATAAAGCTGATGTATTTGCAATGGGACTCACAGCGTTAGAGTGTGCTGGTGCGGGACCGTTACCCAAAAATGGCCCCAAATGGCATGCGATCAGAGAAGGACAAATTCCTCCACTTTCCCAAAAATTGACCAAGGATTTACTCGAACTCATTAAGTAAGTGATCGCCGACAAAACCACTATATTGGTTGTCGTAATTAATATATACCTTTTTTACCAGATCAATGATCCATCCTAATCCAACGCAAAGACCGAAAGCTTCACAAATTTTGCAACATGGAGCTCTTAATCCAGACTGCAGTAAATCCAAAGCCGATTTAACAAGAGAGTTAAGCGCAGAAAAATTGAGGAATGAAATGTTAGTGAAACAGCTAAAGGTAAGTTATCTTTAATTAATTCGATTTGAAAGAACTGTTTCCGATGAGTTGTTTTAATTTAGTTGGCAGCTATGTGTATGAAGTCTATACAAAACACCAGAATAATTGGAAAGCAAGTGAACCGTAGCGTCAGCACTACTAGCTTTTAACAATTTAGAAGTTTAGGGTCAAAAGTACAGAATTCAAGTCAATTCATGCATTTTTTGTTATAGTATTTCTTTATCTGTTGAAGACTAGATCGACGTAAGAATACAGAGCTACACTTAATGTTCTGGAATTACGAGGCGGCAAAAACATATTTTAATTTCTTTCTTTGTTTGATATAGTTTTAATTAATTAACTTTTTGTAATGCTTTTATCAGTTTCTTTTTAATGAAGCTTGGCAATCAGGTAAAAACCACACTTAATTGTTGATTTTTTTAAACTATTTTCTACAACGTTCATTACATGACCGCGTAGAAACTGTTTGCAAGAAATATCAATCGATACATTTAATTTGTCTATTCTGACAATTAGTTTAGTTTTTAATTTTCAAGACATTTTCAAAATTCAAACAATTCATTTAAAAACAAAACAAACACAAGTTCCACCGTTACCTTATATTTGAAACAACTATCAATATATATTAAGTAATCTGATCTAAATAAATGTAAGTAATTTGTTGTCACGTATTTTTACTTGCCATTTAACGTATTTATTATAAAACTATGTCTTGAAATAGTTTATAACTATTTCTTGAAATAGTCTTAGATCTCTTGAAAATATTTTCATTTCCCGACAATCAAAGAGCTTGACCTATGACATGTTTTTCAATTACAAATATTATAAAGTATGTGCTTGACTGATCCCGAAAAATTGCTTGCTATGAAGTTATATCTAGGCACTGACAATTTCGCATTTAATTTTATTCAAATTTTTTCACAGCAAGTTTCACGCATTGTTTCTTTATTATACAGTCCAACTGTTTTCAACATTTAGTCGATTGTATAACAGGCTTTAAATTGTTTTTTTTTATTAGCTTAGCTAATTTAGAAAAGGTATTTTATTGCAGTTTACACAATGGCAATGTTTTCATTTTTGAAACTTCAAGAAATCCCTTGTTTACTGTTCAGGGATTTGAAGACATTTTTAATGTTTAGCTGTATTATCGTGAATTTCGCTGGTTGCTTGTAGCTAAATTTACATCTGAACTCCATTATCAAATTGATTAAAGTGCGAAACAGTTTATTTGGTAGTGGATGAAATGCAACAACTCAAAAAAAATGTATTAGTTGACAGTTGAAGTCTTTGAAAAGGCTATTCATACTTTTTATACAGAAACTAAGATCAAATGCTTAAGGTTTCGTTAGAAAAATTGGCATTAAATAAAAAAACTTTCGCTTTTAAACCGCGCACTTCAGAAAATATTTGTTTGTATAAAAATAAGGACGGCTTAATTTAATGGACTAGTGCGCGTGCACGTATTATGCAAATATACTTTATTACCTGGATAGTTATTAATGATCTGTTTACATTTTTTGTGGTTGTTTTTATGTTGGCTATTGGACTGCTAGAATGAAAGTTTGCTTTAAAATATACTGATTTTATACAAACTTCTTCATTCAATGCCTGTATCCGCCTATTTAGTTACAGACAGCACTGAATAAAATAGTTGAAAAATAGTCATATTTCAATATTCCGAAGAAATGCAATAGACATTTGTAATTACGTGGACAATATGTGTTTAGAGCTCTGATTCTTATAGTCGAGATGATAATTTTTCTCAGTATTGAACTTCTTTTTTATACATGTTTTAAAGTTTTGTATGTTTTGATCATGTTAAAATGTACTAAAGCTGTTTTTTATTTTAGGATTCTAAGTTATTTTTAAGGTTACTTGAATACTATACTCCCGCCCTAATTTGAAGGTTTTTTGAAAAGGCCACTATCAGCAAACAGTGCGTCAAAACTGATCAGCACTTTTTAAATTGAAAATGGGCTTCTCAAAATTCGCTTCAAATAATAAACCTACTTTCGCCGGCAATAACTGTATACCAATAAAAAATTCGTTTTATTAATTTTAGGATTTATAAATTCTATATATTTTTATGAGGTGTTAGTTGGTAGGCAGGTTTGCTTCAAATATTCCTGTATTACTTACACTTAGCCATTTTTACTTCAGCGCAGGATAATCTTTATATTGATGGACACACACTATAATCAAAAAAATACTCCGATAATTTCATTTTAATCGGTAAATCTTGGGCATTCCTGAATAAACTAACGCCTTTTGCAGTTTTTTCCTTTACAGTTGAACATTTTTTGTGATATCAATGTGAAGATAGGCTAAATATACGTTTAGATGTAATAAATTCCTTAAGAAATGGCTGTAGAATGTTTCTAATTTAGTAGTTTTTGACATGTTGGTTTTTATATTTCTTGTAGTTTTTTAATGATTGTGATTACGCGACGTAGCTGAAAGGTTCACTGGTTAGGCATTAACAAGAGCAAGTGTAAAACATTGGGATATTTATCGAAAAGCTGAAAACAACAAGCGGTGCATATATTCTCAGTTGAATTTAATAGGTTTGTATTTACATCACTAGAAAATATTTAATAATCCTAAATGATAACTCAGACACCTGTGCTACCATTGTTATACGTTTCCTCCATTACATAGATAAATATATTTGTCAATATTGTAATAAGTCTGTTTTTGAATCGTTACACTCTTGTCTTTTTGTGCTTACGCATTTTAGTACCCTGATAGCATAGAAGATTCATGGAACTTATAAATTATACTTAAGGCTAGTTAAACTACAGTACTGTGGTTGTGGACGAAGTTCACAGAAATCGAC
Source organism: Dendroctonus ponderosae (assembly GCF_020466585.1). Taxonomy (NCBI): domain Eukaryota; kingdom Metazoa; phylum Arthropoda; class Insecta; order Coleoptera; family Curculionidae; genus Dendroctonus; species Dendroctonus ponderosae. Next base: position 7,637 of record NW_026017403.1, read on the forward strand.
CAATCTTGGGCATATTGACTTTGTTTTAAGGAACTGAACCAATATTTTTTCTTTCTATATTTCAGAAATCTCCACCAATTTTTTAATGCTTTGTTCGGTTTCTCAAAACACTCGATTATGTCGAAAGCGGGTCATTTCTTTATACATGTACTTGCTTTTATAATTGTTGTTTTTAACTACTTTTGTCTACTGTAAGTTTAACTCACTAAAGCTTACACAGCTCAATACATTCCTATCTTATTTCTGCTTAAGTTCTAATAATACAGTAACTTTAATATTGGATGTTAACTATGTTTTTCCGTCTATTAATTATACATTTTAAAATACGTTTTGGTTCTCTGTTTTTGGTGTTATTTGTTTGCTTTTCCACACCAGCTTTGGACACATAAGAAATTGACATAAATCGAGTTAATGATATGTATTATAACTTCTACGAGGTAATTAAATGCGCGTTTTCAGCAAGTGCATAGGGTTGGGTAGCGATGAACTATTTTTATGTAGAAAGGAAGATATGAATGTGCACAAAATCAGCCTTGAGGCTTTGCTATAAAGCATAGCTTAGGAAGCCACGGAAGGCGAATTACTTATTTCAACAAAACTTTTTTCTATGGCAAAATATTGTTTAAGCCGTTATGTAAACCCCAAAACATTGGCTAAATAACAAAACTATGATAACAAAAATCTATGAAAACTATGAAATCCGTACAAATCACATAAAATAAACAGTTAAATCAATACTCACTTTCCATCATTCGCTCTCATCGAAATTGCGTCTAATAAAATATTTCTCGGGTTTGATCAGCTTTTTATCCAACCCAGAAGCGTTTGATCCAAAAATATTTTTTATCATGTCTATGCTCACGTTCCACAGAGTCCGAGCCATCTCATCATTGCGAGCCGCGTCGCTTTCCTGGCATGGGCAGCAGTTGTTAAAGTAAACTCCTTAAACGAAAGTATTTATTAGTGCACTTTCCGTATAGAAAACAATGATGCAGCTAAAAGTATACCTGTAACTCCAATCACATCAGGCGCTGTAGCACAGTAAACTGACGTCGCCGAGGCCTGTTGAAGGCTCTTAGTAAAGGGGCGTACAAAGGCGAAGAGCAATTTATACAGCCACCAATTCCTGCTGAGTTTAGTGGCGACCATATTTCCCGGATGCAGGCTGTTAAATACGAAAAATATTGAAATCAGTGTGTTGTTATTAGGTATACATTGCAGACCTGAATACTGATATTCCTCTGTTTTGAAGATTTTTGGCTAGCTGACGACCGAACAAGACATTGCACAGTTTCGAGTTGTTATAAGCAGTCATGTCCCAGTAGTGTCGGCTTGTGTCCGGGGAAAGTGTCAGAGGCTCTATATTGTCCATAGTTAGACTGGAAAACCTATTTGGAAATGTTATTTAAACTGTTGGTTTTAACACGGTGAATGGCTCTTACCTATGAGATTCTGATGAGACAATTACCACGCGAGATCCCAAGATCAAAAGCGGGTCTAATAATAAAGTCAGGTAGAATTGGCTCAGATGGTTCACTTGGAAAGTCATTTCCAGTCCATCTGGAGTTTTGGAGAACGGCAGCCCAAAAACGCCGGCGTTGAGAATGAGCATGTCGATGTGCTTGTATCTGCTTTTGATGGTATTTGCAAATTGAACAACTACAAGAGGTAACGATCTAAAAATCTCAGGTATTTTGGTGAAGTAAGAACTAATGTATCTAATCAATGACCGCAACTTTGACTGAGATAAAGAAAGATTTATCAACATTCAGTGAGCTCAATGAATGGCCTTGACTCAATTAGCTCAAAAAACTCTATTTCAATTCAACTCTACTGAACATTTTCTTATCGTTACCTGATGCGAGCGAAACTAGATCCAAATGTATAGCCACACAGTTATCAGCAATGTTCAGTCTTTCTTCGGTTCTGATTTTTTCGATGGCTTCTTCGGCAGCTGACAGATTTCTGCAGGCAAATATAACGGTGCATCCATGTTTGGCCAAAGATCGGGCTGTTTCGAACCCAATTCCCGAATTCGCCCCTGTTATTACTGCAATCCTGCCAGAAAGGTCTCTGCCGACAAGAACCTTAAATTAGAAAAATCGTTTCGTTTTAATAGAGATTGTTGAATTGAATAGCGAACATTTCCGTACTAACCAACAAGAAAATGCTGTAAAAATTAAAAGCCGCAAGTTTTAGCGACTGTAGCTTACCCCAAGGGCAGTGCTGGACGCATCAAATCGTTGTCTGTAGTCGTTGGCATGTTCTTTTTCTTCCACAGCGAAAGCTAAGCGAGGGTCTGTATAAGTGGTGCTTTCGTCTTCATGGTTCACGTACACTACTTCTCCATTTGAAGAAACTACTCTAGAAGCCAAGGAGACAAATTCATTGGTCATGTCTTGATGCAGTGATTGTGAAATCGCTACCTTTCCCATCCAAATGGAAGTGTTCCAGCCACTTTCTTCTTTCTTCCAGTTCTGGGATGTGTCCACTGGGTGTTCTTTGTTAGGTGATTGGCATAATAAACTGAACCGTCTGTAGCTACCTGCATGGCGAATAGCAAATATATTATTTAATCTAGCGGATAGATTTATAGTGGTGAAATTCTCACCCGTTCTTCCCAGCCAGGGGGCAACTCATCATCACTGTCATCATCCACAAAATTCATTGCTTTCTCAGGTCTGTATTGCCGAGTTTTTGGTTAATAAACAGCCGCAATTCGCCCCGCAACTTTCTAGTAGCAATACTTTACATTTTTAACAGAATAATTCGCAAATTTTCCCCATCATTTGATTTAAGAGCCAACTAAATAAGTGTCAGATTGGGGAGTTTTCAAACCAGAAACAGCTGACTCAAGTCAGGTTAGATATGAATTATAACCAGAGACAAGTACTTGTCTCTGTTATAACTGAATTTTTTAGGGTTTTTCCATTCACTGCAAGCTGATTTGAGCTATAAAAACTACTGTATGATGATGTCAGAACGAATGATAGAGTGTTACTAAATCGGATTGTTCGCATTCTTTAAGTTACTGGCTACCCTTTTTACTGGCATATTTCGGGCAGTGTCATTGATCCGGACTACACAAGTTTAACAAGCGAATTTCTCAGATGATGTAAGCGAAAAATACCTTTTTCGTATGAATATGAGCATAAAATGTCCAATTCTTCAGTGATAAGCTTTCAAGCCGTAATAAACGTCAATTCTCGTCATTTCCGTTACCGATCGGCGAATGAGATAGTCTTTTGTTTATTATGGTATGGGGTAAGCGGTGCATATTTTGCTCCGCTAACATTTGAAAAATTCCCAAAATATTTCCATTTTTATCTGTAAAGTTAGTGATTTTCTGAAAAACCAAGTATTTCTTCACTGTTCGGTTGTTTTTTCCCAACGGGTAGTGCGTTTTTAACCGAAAAATCCGATGATTCAAATTTGGAATCTTTCTGACGTCTATTGCCAAATGCAACGGCCTTCTTTGGATAAGCCGACTTGCTTTTGTGACAAAAAAGTGGACGAGATTTTGAAAACATTTTGGAGTTTGATTGTATTGTTTCGATCGTTTTTTCAAAAAAGTGTGACTATGGCAAAGCAGTAGAAATGAATACCGAAGCTTACAGTAAGAGCGACTTTTTTAAACTTTAATCTCGTCGAAAGGCAAAATGCGCATTATATAACGCCAATTCTTCAGTGATAAGCTTTCAAACCTGATAAACGTCAAATCTCGGCAATTTCCGTGACCGATCGGCGAATGAGATAGTTTTTTGTTTATTATGGTATGGGGAAAGCGGTGCATATTTTGCTCCGTTAACATTTGAAAAATTCCCAACAGATTTCCATTTTTATCCGAAAAGTTAGTGATTTTCTGAAAAACCAAGTGTTTCTTCACTGTTCGGTGGTGTTTTCCCAACCGGTAGTGCGTTTTTAACTGAAAAATGTGATGATTCAAATTTGGAATCTTTCTGACGTCTATTGCCAATTGCAACGGCCATCTTTGGATGCGCCGACCTGCTTTTGTGACAAAAAAATGGCCGAGATAATATTTTACTTTCTCTATGGCAGTAAGTGCTACTTTTTTAACCTTTAATCTCCTCAAAAGGCAAAATGCGCATAATATAAAGCCACAAACATTAAACTAAAAAATACTACATTATCCAGGCACATAATATATTAAGTAAACAGCGTATTTAAAAATGATACAATTTGAAGGACTCTACATATGTATGTAGGCTAACATGGCTTGGCCATTTGGGAAGTACAATTTTATGACTTTGCAAATTCCCGTTTTTCATTTTACTGTGTTATTTCAATTTAACTGTCCCACTTTTTAAATTCCATTCCATCTGGAGGCTTGACATCCACTTTAGTTTTGGACACTTCGTTCCAATTAGTGCTTAGTACGGTTCCACCGCTTTCCATCTGAAAACAATTATTATGATTGTAGTCACAATAAGGACCCCAATTTGCTTCGCTTACAAAGCTCTTGTTCATGGCTTTCCTCACTTCGTCACTCCCTTTGCCATAAATTTCCTTGAAAAGCTTATTCAATGCCTCCTCGCCCTCAGGTTTTTCTTGTTCTTCCTGTTTTTTAATCTCCTTCTCTACTTGGTTCCAATCCTTGCCTTTCTTTGATGTTGGGTATGAGGGAGGATGGCTTAGTTCAGTAGCATGTTCTACATTTGATTAAAAAAAACCAACGTCACACATCACGCATCGTTTCCTTTTATCTTACCTTGTGGTACGACTTTTACATTCTCCGCTGGTTTTCCTTCCAATTTCTCCCATCTAATACATTCAGTCTTTTTCAGTTGGATTTCAATCTGAAGTAAAATGTGGTTAAACTGATCAAATCTGCTTGTATTATATTACTTGGGCTTTACCTTTGAAGATGTCAGTTTATAACCACTCTGGTCAGGTACGATTTTATGAGAAACGTTAAAGCATTTGGAATACTCTTCGAACTCAGGCACCGAAATCTTCATTTCGACTTGCGAGTTTGTAAAAGTGATTTTCAATTGGTCTTTTTTGAGATTCTTGATGAGGACTGTAATCACCACTGCAGAGTCTGTTTGGTACCAGTCATGCTTCACATGAAGTACAGGCCTCAGCTAAAAATAATACAATTTGTCTTTCAATGAACACAAAAAACAAAGCAAAGTTGCAATTAAGTACGTATTTTCCAATTTGATACTATTGAGACAACGCGGAACTTACCGAATCAGACATTATGAGGACGCAAATATTCTCTAATAATAATTAAGGGAAAGTCAGATGAAATTTACTAGTTTAAATCGATTTTTTCGCTTTGTATTGTTACTATTTATGGGCACTTCAGGGACTTTATATAAAAAGTTTATTATTGAGACGTCACATTAGGACATAGAAACGTCAAAGTCAAAATTCCTGACATTAAATGCAGTAGGTTCGGCAACCTGCAGGTGCGGAGACACCATTCAATTTAATTTATTTAATAATTAATTTAGAAAATCTAGATAAAATATTTAAATTTACTGAATAACTCATTTCAAATAGTGTTATAACAGTTACTATTTTCAAATTCAAAATGAACTGGCCAATGTAATATAATTAAAGCAGTTGAGACCGTAAATTGTTTGTATTTTAATAGAAATGCGAGTGAAAAAAAGCACATTTTTGCAGAAATGAAGAATTTGTAATAAGTGGAAATTTTAAGAGTGCCGTTCAGTTCATTTCATCAAAAAAGATACATCAAACAACTCATTTCATCAGGCATTTTCCAGTTTATTAGGACATTTTAAGTTAAGAATATGCTCGTCTCACACCAAAGTCATGGGGACTTGATGGGGTTTAAAATGACATCGGTTATTTATCTTTGGGTGATGGCTGTTTTCCCCAAAACGCCCAAAAATACCATTTCCGCACATATATTCCCAAAACCAAAGTTTGCCATTGTAAACCCGCATTGTACCTAAATAAATCACCGTAGTTTTTTTTTGTATAACTTTATTTATTTTACAAATATTGCGAAGGCACAAATCTCAAAAAATAACAATTTAACAACGAATTATTGTTAGGTATATCATGTAAGAATATTAATTATAAATGAAAAGGAGCAAAAAGTAATACATAAATTACAATAAAACAAATTCCTTAAACATAAGTATAAGAAGAATTAAAATCTAGAGCTGTTTCAAGACATGCACTCAATATTTCATATTTTTCATGCCCTCAGTATTGCGTTTCTTTAGGAAACAGGCCTTAGTTGAAGCTTGTGATATTGTCTCAATTTTGGTTAAAGTAAACATTTAATTTAAGTAATACAATTCTCTAATCTAGATCCCTATGCAATAACAATCAGATCAAGAGTGCTCTAAAATACTGTATGATGTTCTTTGTAGTGAAATGCTCGATATTTATCCATATTTTAGAGCACTGGAAACTAATAATAAAAAATTAGGTTTGATGAGCTAATCAAAAAATAGATGTAACTTGCATGGTTGCGCGAGCTCTACTGCAATAATAACAATTTTTTCTACATCGAATTAAAGAGAAAGCTTAATAAACTAATCAGGAGTGAAACCAACATGTTTGAAAATCTCTAATTTAGTCTATTTAGAATATAGAATGAGCGTATTAATATGGCCGTTTCTAAATCATTTCGTACACCTTTTAAAATCGATTTTAGCCCACATAAACACTTTGCATAAAATACTTACTGTAAGAACATATGGTATCTCAGTAATTGCGATTTTAAAAGGCATAAATCGTAACAATTATCCTAGATATTGCAAAATTCAATCAATCATTAATCAGACGAAAATTATAAATTGAACATTGTCTTTGAGTTTGCGTTGATATAGGACAATTTTGCCAGCTGTTCAAAAACACATCTAAAACCGTGATGAAATAAGAGTCACAATGTTTCATCAGCTTCGATAGACTGAATAAATGTTCAAATGTTGAAAATTATGTTCCAGGTTTTCCATCCGCTACATACTGAGTTGCAAGGTTTTCATTGAGCATCTATACATTAAAACAAGATACATCAAACAGTCGCAAAAGGCTCAGGGATTATGGCGCAGCGGATGTAAAACTCTCAAAATGCAAAATATAAAAACACAAATAGATTTTTTGTATGATTTTTTAAATCTTTGCAAACATAACTGCAATCAGGCATTCTGACAAAAGATTCCAGGTAGTTTGGGGTTTATTTGAATTGCTTTTGATGCAATTGCCTAATGAAACTGTGTTTGATTTTGCAACTACATCATTAAATGTTCCCATATAAACAAATGACCGAGAATAATATGTCATGTTGTCCATTTTTTCTGCTAACTGTTTAAAGTTGCTAGATAAATATCATGTTTATATGGGAAAATTACTGTTTTATAATAGAAATTGCCCGTGGAGTGTTTGCTATGTTGGCGGCACTATTAATTTAGTGTTAAAAAACACTCAATGATGTTAAATATACTTATTACATAATAACGATGATATTTCGATTTAAGCTAGAAAAGAATTTAGGAAATTGTAAATTCTTATCCAACCAGTGAGTCACATGAACCGATACTTTCGACACATCCCTTTTCTAAAAGTAAACTTAGGTACTTTTTATTGCATATTAAATGTAAGTCTTTTATTTGATGTGTACTTTGGATTTATGTCAGCTCAGTGATAAATAATATACATGTTCAGTAGAGGTGTTAGCCTGAACACCAACATCGTGAAATATTTAACATCTTAGCTCGAAGCATTTTTATTTGTACATATTTCATATACTTTATTTCCTAAAGTGTATAAAATGTAATTTTCGTTTATTGTACAGAAGACATGTTGGCAACAGCATATATCGAATCACACGACCTTAGACGAGGTCTTTAAATACGGTACTGAGACGATTAAGATAATTGTCATTGGTGTCCGATACTGTAGCTAAAAGCCAAGTCAGCTACACCGGTGATATATGAATAGGTAACAAATCGCAACGATATAGTATGGGAGTAAGAAAAAACGTCAACAAGAAAATATACATATCAATAGTTCAATGAAACGCAACAACCTCACTGCAGGCTGCAGCAAACCCCACGGTAAGGCAAGTGTTTTTGGTGAGGAACGTCCTTTGGGTTTTCGCCAATGTCTTGTTGAAGATTCAAAAATGCCTCATTTTGGCCGTACTTGCTTTCATAAACCTCAATCTGCTCATCGTCCTGCTTTATACTATCAGTCCTACATTTATCACAACTTTCACTGTCGGCGCATATTTTGCTTGCATCGTGAGTAACGTCTTTCGATAAATCACAGTCTTTTGAGACAACCGGCAACTCATTTTCCCAATACTCCAGTAGATCAGGTTGTTCCGGACTTAATGTTTCCTCCGACGAAAATATCGTGACCTCCTCGTCTAAATCTGAATCTAGATGGTCAGTCGGTTCGTTGTTGCCAAACTCCTTTTGAATATCAGAAGGGCTCTTAAGAATCTCTACTTCGGGGGTTGCATCTCTTGTTTTGCACATCCACTCCATCACGGCCTGAGTGATGGGATAGAGTTTTTTATCATCTTGTGGAACATTCCTTTCCTCTTCCACTGGAGTTTCGGGTTCCAAAGGAGCCGACTGGGCGTGCGAAGCATGTTCTAGCACAAGTCCAGCGCCCGGATCGGCATCGTCTGTAGTGGAAGAACATGTTTTAGTACCTTGATCATCATTATCACCAACATCTACTTTAATATCGCTATTATCATCACTTACCATGTTCGGTTTAAGAAACTGCCTCGTACTCTGGAATATTCTGTTAAAATCGGGCGCCTTCACTATCGGAGCCGGTTTGTCTTTGCCAGGGGCCACAATCGCTCCCACATTTTTAAAGAATTCATCGGTTTCGGGCTCGACGCTTAAACACTTCATTTTTTCCTGCAGTGAGCTAAACATTCCTTTCTGAATGAGCTGGTCGAGTTCCAAAGAAACCTCGTCATTAGTCTTGCCAATAACCTCATTCAAAGCGCTGTTTTCTAATGCAGAGTCATCGGCCAGTTCAGAGGGGAAATTGGAAACTGGCTTGGCGGACTTGTTTTTCTTCTTCTTTCTTGTCTTTTTTTCCAGTTGGGCAGTCACTTTCTCCTCGCTTGATTCGTCCTCAACTTTTACTTCCACAGCTTCCTCAATGGCAACCGGTGGCATTTCAGGCTTTGCCTTCAATGATTTAGTTTCTTCAACTTTCTTTATTGGTGTTTTCATTTCGGGTGTAGCAACTGCGTCATTGAAAATGTCGGTGATGATAATTTTCTTCATTAGCGGCTTCTGGGTTCCTTTTTTGGACTTTTTCTTCAGCTTAAGACTGTTTTCTTCATGTTCTAGTTCTTGTATTGCGTCATTTGCAATGGGTTCAACTGAAGCCTTGGTGCTTTCTGTTGTATTAGTTGCGTCATCCCTGGTTGGTTCGGTCGATATAAGCAAATCGTCTTTATTTGGCTCATTTGAGGGCTGCTGTTGCTCCTCAATTTTAACGATAATGTCTTTTTCGATATCACTCACCTCGGGAATATTGCTGATGTTAGCAGGTTGGAGTTCGGCAGTTTCCGTTTGAGCTATTGTGGATAATATATCTTCAATGCGTTTTTCGTGGTTTTTGGACGCTTCCACTTCAGAAGTGGGAATCACATCAACCAGTTGGTTCACGTCGTAACTCTCGAAGTCCGAAGAGCGATCAGAGGAGTCGTGCAAGTCCAACATTTCTTGTAGTGGCTCAGAATCTGCATCAATGCTTTTGTTTTTCTTCTTTTTTCGGTTGTTTACTGATATCCATTGATTGTTGGCTTTTGATTTGCTTTCAACAATTTTAGGATCTTCATTGGACTTTTTCAAGACGACAGTGTTTACGCACACGGTTTTTGGTTCCGCAGGTTGTGCCGGTGGTTGCCTCAAAGACTGCGAGTAATTTTTATTGTTAGATTGCGCAAAACCGTTTGTAAGGGGTTTTGCAAACGATTGATGGGGCTGATAGTTGGGCATTCTTTTCGGGCTGTTGGAGGCAAAATTGGGTTGACTGTGGTTGGGTTTCCAATTTTTGTTTTGCACAATTTGCTTGCTCTGGTCCAATTTTGGAGAATACGTTCCATTTGCGTAGTGTGGTTTGGTGATTTGTGGCGAATCTGATTGGCGCGCTGGTGAGTTTCTGTATGTTCTGGCTCGTTCAGGTTCGCTGGTAATTTGGGCAGTGTGAACGTCGTTTCTGGCAGGTGATTGGCGTAAATGTTGCGGACTATCCAGGCGAATCGGATTGGGCGAATTATCAGATAAAGCTTGAGATATTGAGTCCAGGTTGCGCAAGGGGGAATTTCTGGACTTGTAGTAGTTTCTTTTAAAGTTTGGCGTTTTGCTATACTTGGGCGCGCTCCTGAACGGCCTACTCTCATTCACAACCGGTTTTGAAACTTCCGCTACCACAACGACGACGTCTTGCTTTTCTTGCTGCTTAACCGCTTCCAGCTTGGAAACCACTGTAGCAATATCGATAACTTTGCTATGAACTTGCAGTTTGTTATCGTCTACAATGGGCGTGTGTGAAGGTGTTGCTGTAGTTTCTCTTTCGTTCTCTTCCCTGATAACCTCGTGTTGTTCGGAATTAGTTTCATTGATTTTCGGTTCGCCGACAATCGGCGGGGTGTAATTAACGTAGCCCGGAGCGGGAGGCGGAAACATTTTTTGCCCCAAATGTTGAGGAATGAAATTGATTGGAAATCCTGGGGGAATAAATGCTGGGTGGGGAGTGAAGCTCTGGCCTGCAAACTCTCCTAGAGGAACCAGGGGAATTGGCATGAAGTTGGGGGGAATCATTTTGATATGGGGTGGGGGACCACAGGGTTGATACACGCGGGGGAAAAATTCTTCAGCATCCGCTTTCAGAACTGAGGGTCTCTTAGTTTCGGCGTTGCATTGAACTTGATCTTTACCAGATATTTCTTCGTTAGAATCAGTCTTTTGATCGAGACCGCAATTCGTAAGGGATTGATCGATATTAGTAACTTGTTCGCTTGCAGTCTTAGTGATTTTATCGCCTACACGACTATCGGCATTGTTAACGTTGCGCTGTTGAGTTTCAGCCGATTTTTCCTTAGGATCTACTGGGAGTGCTTCGCCACTCACGGAAACTTGCGAAGCCTGTTCTGGTATGCTGACTCGTTGCACTGAAGAGCTTCCAGTCGTTTCGACATCGGAGTTCTCGTCTGTACATTCGGATGAGTCTCCGACCACTGTTTTTGACGATTTGCGTTCACGGCGTTTTTTCAACTTTTTCACCGGTTCCGACGAGTATTGATGTGTATCCTCCAAGTCTAAAACAAAAAGAAAAACTGTGTTGACTTGTGTAGTGCTTTCCCCAATTGTTAATAACAGCTGAAGCTGAAGGATATAAATTGCTCATAAAAGCCGTTTTTTATCGGTGTCTCTTTGGATTAATTTCGTTAAATTCTTGATGAAATAGTTGAGTTTTTCTAGCTTTTCATCGTTGCCATTTAACCCTTCTCTATTTGCGACTAATTTTAATAACAGCGTTTAGAAAACATAGCAACAAATTGTTTTTGGAATGTTCTCCTCAATACAGTTCAGTTCTGGAGTTTTCAAATTAATTTAATCTCTAGAATCACTTCCTTAAATGACACGTTAGTTTTTTTCCAAACAACTTACTAATTTCATTTAAACCTGAAACCCAACTGATGGTCGAAACTGTTGAGCCTTTTGGACCTTTAGGCTGTCGTGATATAGAATTTCTCTAAAACTCTGGGCAAATTCCCGCCAGGCTGATTGTATCATTTAATAACACTGGTGAAAATTGAGTTAAATTTTGCAAAGATACGCATTCGAAGATGAAAGTTGTCGCCAAAGGAGTTTGGTTTGCTTCGAAATAGGTTTCAGACAAATAGTCTAAAAATAGGGGTCTAAAGGTGTCGCTAATCTATTTACTTAATGACGATTGGCAAACGATCACGTGAACGGCACTCAAAATGTATAAACTTTCAGCGAATACTTGGCCTGATTTCAAATAGAGTCCATTACTCTTTTGAGCAGGAAGTGGTGCTGTCTTATTGTAAACTCGACGAAATCAGCATTCAACATGAATGTTTCCCATTAAATAAATTACTTACCAGGAGGTGTACAAACGCCATTAACGTAGTAACCGGGATAAATCATGTTGTAGACCGGAGGGCCGCCACTGTAGTCTGATACGCCACCATTTGAGACATCTCCTCCACTCTGACTTAAATCTTGACTAGTTGCTTCCTCGTTATTCGGACTCATGGATTCGCTCTGAAAAAAGGGAAACCGACTTAAGTCGTTGCCAAAAATCTATAGTTTTCTCTCTAACTTTCTCATGGCTTTAACATTTCAACATCGCACTCAATAATATTATTTTCGTCAAGTGCTTGCCAAGTTTTGCCGTGCAGGTGGTTTTAAAACACCTTATGTATTGTTAACACGTCAAATATCAGAACAACACAAGTGTTAATTCAATTTGTAACTTCAATTTTTAATTGTGTTTTTCCATTCTGGGGACTTTTCAGAAAGTTTCACAATTATAAAAAATATTTTTCCATAAGTAATCAGCTTTTAAAAGTCACATAATATGTAATTAAAACTGAAGAAAATTGCTTTGGAGCAAAACATAAAAAACCGATACAACGAAGTGAACAAAAGCAATTTATATAGTTAGCAGATTATTTGCATTACTGAACTGAAATTTTTATATTTTGCTGATATTTCCCTCTACTAATTAACAAGGTTAAAAGCTTTGATTGCTTTCGTTTGTTACTTAATTAACTGGCTCAGGCCTACATTTCTTTTCAAGTTTCTTTACGATAACACATTCACTTTTTGTACTCAAATAAATCGCAAGATATAAATTGAAATTCAAACATTTGGGCAATTAATATAAATATTTTCAGCCATACGTAACTTACATTCAGAGCCGCAGTGCTACTTTCAGAATTTATTATGTAAATTTAGAAACAGACACCGGTTTTTAAGAAGATAATGAAATTTGATGGAGATTCATTGATACGGTCAATTTCAGTTCTGAAAATAAACACTGGCCAATCGATGGAAATTGTGAGGTGGAAATAGTGTGATGGTTTTCAAGAGTTATTGATATAAGATGCAATAAAATGCAGCCAATGCATACATTTGGAAATACAGGGTGTTTAAAGTCGTAATTTGATTCGAATATTTATTTAAATTCTGCAAAATGATTCCCTCTGATTTCATTGGCAGCGACGTATTTTTTTGTCACAATTATTCACGTAAACCAGTGTAAACGCTATTCATCATTTGAGGCCAAAATTAAAAATCCAGACGATCCAAGTCCAGCAAAAGCGCTCCGACGCCCAATTCAACGATTTAATTCTATAATTTGCAAAAACCTTAACCTGTAGAGACAAAAAAATTGTAACATGATAAGGTCTGGACACCAGTCTAATTTATTTTTGTTGAGTCCAGTATTACCGAATCTTATGGCTGGCCAGTTATAATTTTTTTTAAATATCACATTTTGCTCAGCAGCTGAATAAATCGGTTGACAAGTCGAAACTACTTTGTATTGTTATATGGGTATTTTAAGGTGGAACATTTGCTATAAATACAACGAAATTGACCGGCGTTACCGCACAAAATTGGGATTCCATTGGGCCTGCCAAAATATCCAAGCGGAAAAATTAGACGTCTTGTTTTCAATGTTCAACAATTTTTCTTCACGCCTCACTTCGGTGTATGTCAGGGGCAAAGAGGTGATTCTCCAGATACTTTGTTATAAATAGGTCTATTTTGATAGTCTATAGGGTGTCGTCTGGGCCAGTGTCAATTAAAAAAAGACATAAATAAAAAAAGTACAAGTTCTAAATGGGTTTCCAGGGTCGAATCGCGCTAGTTTGCAACCAATCGCATTCATTCCGGTTTACGTTAATTAAGTACGATTTTATACGTTTACAAGTAGCTATATCGAAAGCCCACGCTGCTAGCTTGTAGTAAAACTCATTTGAACTCCAGCCAAGCGTATAAAAATGTGCCGATTGTAATCACCAGGTCCAAGTTACTCATCTACAAGTATTCTCTGGAGAATGCCGGGGGCATCCAGAAAATTTCCATCTCACTCTTTTGCGTGGCGGTTTGTTAATGAAGGAGCAAGAACACCGAAGCTAATTAGTACTAGGACTTTTTTCTAGACCTGTCTGTCTATTTTTAAATAAATTTTTGGGGGCTATAGGAATTGCTTAATTACTTCTAAGTGACTTAAGCACGCGTGTCTCCTTTTTTAAATATACCTCAGTTAACTCAGTTGGGAGAGGAAATCAGTGGCGTGGGTTCAAAAAATAACAATGGTACTCGTGTCATTAAACCCAATAAACCAATATTGCTTCTGGTAATTCTTGCATATTCTAGTTCAAAGTGGAAAGCACAGCCCTGGAAAATTGGCAGCGTTTTTTTATTTGCATTTATCTATCTAGTTTCTACATTAAAGCACTTCAGCGATGTTAAGAGCTAGTGGCCGATAAGATGATATTAAATCACTTTAATTATGTCGATATTTTATGAAATTTATATTATTTAATTGTTGTTTATTTAGACCCACGAGTGACCGGTAATTAAAACCGCAATTATAATGATTAATATAATACTGGAACTAGATTGACAGGATTTAACTAATGAATTAGACTAACAGGCATATGAACGTGTCGCTGCCAAGTAGCTGCCAGTTTGCCAGCATTCAAACGTATCCTCCGGTATAATGAATGTTGCATTATATACTGGGTGTAGGTTTTAAAGTGCTACAAAACATTTGGTACGTCTAAGCGTCAAGCTATTTTCGCTCGACATAGATTCGGAGATTGCTTGCTAGCTTGAGAAATATCTGACAATTCAAAGAGTTTTTTAAAAATATCGAGTTAGACTGACCTACTGCCTTCGTTTACGCGAAACTACCAGACACGATCCATACTCCAACAGACTGATCGCTAGTAGGAATATACATTAGTCGATTAAACAATAGCATGATGTGTACAAACCTTCCAAACCAAGTTGCATAACAAATTGATAATACTTATGAATCGAACCGTTGTTACGCCAATATTAGGGGATATTAGAATAATGATTGCAATATTTTCGACATATAATTACCAAAATAGTTTATAATAAATTTGCATAAAGATAAGCATTTAATTGATTTCAGAAATGTTATAAATCAATGCTGCATGGTTAACTGTGGAAGAGTAAACTTTACATGCAATGACGATCAAATGCAAACATGTTAAAAGCGAAAAATAATATTGGTTTTGTTAATAATCAAATGTAGGTATTTATGGACTTGACCAGGTTTGCCATGCAGGTGTATTGTGTAGTAATATTGGAGAAAAAAGCATATTTTGACGGGAACCAAATTGTCGTTTCAAGTGCTAAAATTTAATATAAATATCTAATGTTCCTTGAAGACAGTTTACTAACAACTGCTCGGGTTTTTAAGAAAGCGCGCATTTGTTACGTGATATTCCTGTTTGGACCCGCTATAAAATAGCAGCAAAAAATTAGAATTCTGTTCGATTTGAATGAAAACTTTACCATTTTCAGAACCGAATATCTACTGCATCCTGTGTAGCTTTCAATGCTCTACTTGCTCTCGCTGAGTAGTTAGAAATTTTTTAAAGAGACCGCGCATTTGTAGGAAATTTTATTTTTTATATAATGTTTACAAAATATAGTTTTCGGCCCGCGTTTAAACAGCAGGCAAACATTCGAATTAATTGTGATTTAAAGGAACATTTCAACATTTTCAGATTCGACTATCTACTATGTCTTTCAAAACTTTGAAGGTGGTTTGGTAGTTACAAATTTTATAAAGACAGCGCGCATTAAGAAGAAAATGTTCATTTTAGAGGCGCGTTTAAACAGCAGGTCAAAATGAGAATTTCATGCGATTTCAAAGAAAAGTTTACAATTTTCAGACTCGGGTATCTACCAAATCTAGTAACACTTTGAAAATTTTACTTGTTCGTGTTTAGTAATTACGATTTTTTTAAAAGAAAGCGCGCATTTATTACGTGACATTCCTTTTTGGACCAAACCGGACCGTTATAAAGCAGATTTTTTTTTATTTGGTGCGGTTTGAATGAAAACTTTACAATTTTCGGATCTGAGTTTCTACTGCACCTTGTAAAACTTTCAATGTTCTACCTGCTCTGACTGAGTAGTTACCAAGTTTTCAAAGAGAGTGCGCGTTTAGTAGGAAGCATTTACTTTTTGGACCCGCGCTTCAACAGCAGGAGAAAAATCGAATTCATTGCGATTCAACAAAATTCTTAATTTTTAAATTCGAGATTCTACTATGTCTTATGAGACTTTGAAGGCTCATTTTTGTCTGGTTTAGTTGTTACAAACTTCTAAAAAAAGTACGCATTAAGAAAAAAATGTTTATTTTAGACCCGCATTTAAACAAGCCAAAATCATAATTTCGAGCGATTTCAAAAAAAAATATCTCAATTGTAAGACGCGACTTGCTACAACCTACTTGCTCGCGTTTAGTAATTAAGGTTTTTTTAAAAGAAACCGCGTATTTATTACGTGATATTCTTTTTGGGTCCGCTGTTAAACAGCAAAAAAATATAGAATTCTGTGCGATTTGAATGACAACTTTCCAATTTTCAGATCCGAGTATCTACTGCATCTGTGAAACTTTCAAAATTCTGCTTAAAGTATGACTTTTTTTAAAGCACGCGTTTAGTAGAAGTCGTTCCAAGATCCACAATTAAACAGGGGAAAATGAGAATTCAGTGCGATTTCAAATTAAATTGCAACCAAAGTGCAAAAAGGGATCAGATTACTGATGGATCGAAACTCTACTAGTGAGTTTCATTGCATGAGTTTCATGTCATAACTGCACAATTCACAGAAAAGTGTTCAACTTCACCGCATAACCGCAGTTTTCATTGAAACTGGTAAGTTTTTGAACCCAAAAAAACAACTTCATCTTCATTCTGTTTTTTAATTTTATTTATCGAGTAATTAAAATGCCTACTGATTACAATTCATCAAAAAGTTGTCCTAATGATCTCAATAAATAAAAATACTTTCTGAAGATCAGATTCACTTTTCGCTAATCATCACTTACCCTACCGAAACCAGGTTATTTATTTAAGATTGGCATAAAAATAAAATAATTTTCCGTGTAATAATCACAAATTTTTCCACGCGTATTACTGATACACTGGGTAAGCAAACGATAAAAGTCCCAAAAAAATCCACCACGAAATAGGTTCATCCGCAGTACTAATCCAAGACCTGTGACTGTGGCGCGATGAAACACCTTCCATTTTAACATGCTAGATTTATCCCATCATAAATAAGTGTCGCTTCAAGTTGTACGATAAGGAATTTATTATATGTTTTTTACTTAAAGTTGGAACCGAGATAAAGTAAACGCCACTATCTGGAACTCTGATAAAAATTCTCAGAACCGTGGTTAATTTACGGACCAGACTACTTATGTCGTAACCGCACGAGGATAAGAATTAATAAACTGGTGTAGAAATCCATCAATTTCAAACCAATCATGTCGAATACGATTAATATAATTAATCCAAGAAGTTTTAATAAACACTAAACAGTAGGAAAACTTGCAAACTAACCGACATCAGCCTCATTCATTCATCTACACACCGATTAGTTCTCTGTCGATTCACTTTGAACAGTCGCAGTATGATTTTTTTCATTTATATGACATAATGAACGTTCCAAGAAAACCGATTTACAAAAATTCCAGTGTAAAATTAGATACGGAGATCCCCATTGTGGTTACCCAACAATAAAGCAAATTAAACGTATATAATATAGGTAAACTTACCAAGGAACCCGTGCTGTATCTCTTGGTTTTGCTTGAAAATTCCTGATAGTACGTAGGTGGGTTGAATAACATTAAAGGATATGGTTCGTAACCTGCAAAGAAAAACACACTTTGTACCAAACAGTTTTGATTCAATTTTCTGCGATTTTAGTAGGTTTTAGAAATACTTTGATTAATTTTAATTTAAATGTCGTACAAAAGAAATAAATAGTACTACGCAAATCCATCATTTTCGATAAATAATGCGAATAATCCTTCTCACAATTGACTATCTATAACGCAATATCCTTTCGCAATTAAGTTAATTCGTACTTACTATTGACGTAGTATATTCCGTTTTGATCAACAAAACCATTCGGGAACATAAACTGAGATTCATAATCCAAATCTGCAACGAAAAAATATTCATTAAAAACCAGGATTTCAGAGAAGAAACTTTAAAAGAGTTTTTCCGTCAACTCACCGGTGGATTGGTGATCGGGAGTTCCATTTTCTGTGGAATTACCCGTAGAAATCGTCGAATTGCCTGTGGAAGTTTGAGTGTGATACGTTTTCGGTTTATTCAAGTAACCCTTCTTAAATAGAACGTCTTGCCTAGGAGTTGTGATTCGCGTGTATTCATCTGAAACAATCGAAATCAATTATAATTTTTGTTTATAACAAATGTCACCATTCTTCATTTATCGTGTAAAAATAAAAATCGCATACACTTATAACAATTTAAAATTAGTCGAATAAATAATTGATAGAACTTTATTTGTTAGACAACTTTTACGCTGTAACTGTAATCAAGTCATCAGTCAAGATCGTCATATTAATAAGCACACTCAAATATCCTTGAGTAATACACATTAGACATGACATGAGAATTACATATAATCCGAAAAAAGCAATTTTTATTTGTTTATCGTGCATAAGACTAAAATTAAGTGGTTTGCAATTAGTTCACTTATTTCAGTTGCGAGGACAATTTTAGAAAATAATGCGTGTAAAATTACACATTGTGCGGAATTGCACGAATCGGACACTTTGAAGCATAAAATATGTACATTATGTATGTTTTTACTATTTTTACTGGTAATAATATCGGTTGTATGATAATTGAAGTAAACTTGGCCCCTGCAAGTTAAACACATGTACACCCAAACCGGAGAAGGCCAAACTAAGAACAATTAAATTGAGCAAAGTATGTCAAAATAAACTTTTGCAGATAAAAACGGTGAATTTATCCTGACATTCAAAAACTATTAAGTCCAATATTTAATATCAAAATAGAATTCCTTGGCAGTCGTAGACGGAAATATAAAATAAATTTGGTGGAACAGACTGAAAATCCCCCAGATCTTGAAAATTCATCGGCTGCTTAGTTCCTTAATTAATGGCATTCATTTTCTGGATTTTCATGTTTACACTGAGAAATTGATTCATAAAAGTCTGGGCGTCCAATGTCTCTTTTTTTTGAATGATGAAAAACACGACATTTTATTACGGGTTTATCTAATCTAGCGCCCCTATTGTAGTTGATTTTACAAAACCCATACTAAAAGACATCCCATGTAGATGTAGATTTTTGGCTTTTAGTAGCTTGAATCGAACTGGTTAGATTGTATTTTGAACATTCAATATTTTCCTTATGTATTTATTTACTCAACTGATTGTTACGGTCTTCGGCATCAGAATGGTGAAAGTTTACTATGTTAAGTTTAAATAAACGATTTCGCGGCCGTTACATGAAACTGGGGAGTTTTGAGAGAAATCAAAAAGAAAAAAATATTGTTAAATGTGGCCGTAAAGCCCGAAAGGCTCACCAGTTTTATCATCATTCTGTTTTTAATTATACATACATGTATTTAATTATAATTACATTTATCAAGTCTTGAAACTCGCCAGTTTGAAGATCCAGACCCAAATCGATAGCAAGCAATTTATCTAAAATTTGTCCTAAAGTTCTTTGCAGATAAAAATACGTTCTAAAGTGTAAATTGATTTTTTTCTTGATGGTCGCTATCCTACCAAGCCATAAATTTATGTGGATTTTCTCCAACATGTTTACATTGAGAAATTGATTCATAAGAGGTAATAATAATTATGCAGTTTATCAGTTGTTTTCAAATAATGATGGTTCGTATCTGGTGGTTTTTGTAACTGGTCTCTTATTCGGTAAGGGGCAGGCAATAATGACCCATTTATGATAAGAAGCAATGAAATAGTTCCAAAACATCGCTATTTGTACTGGTGGTTAACGTCAATGTTTATTAATAATATTGTTCTTTTACTGCTAATTTAGTAGTCGCCCAGTAAATTATTTATTTTGGTGGCAAATTATGAAGAAATTTGTAAATCGGGAATGAGTATTGTCAAACATCAAGTTATTAACGCAATGAGATGTAATTTTGGCAAACAAAGCTGGATATTTTGTTGTTCAAATATTTAGTTCTCTCTGTTGATTCAACTGCGGTTCTATTAACATTTCATGGAAAGTTTAAAGAAATCATTTAATTTTAACGTTGTATGAATAAATAGGTGGCATTAGTTGATAATAGGCGAAAATACCTACTCCATATGTAGCGCTAGGCATGCGTTGAATTCACTACACACTCACGTTGTGGATGTGCATCCAGAAATGCATTGTATCAATTATTTTTAAACGCAACCTTGACATTAACTTAACGCTTATTTTTCAGCACCGGTCGAGCTTAAAAAAAATCGGGCAGAGTGAACCAATATTTGGCTAAAAATTAACAGTGCCGATGTTGGTTTTGGCCCCGGCTTGAGACAGATCGATTAGCATGCGACTATGTTGACTGTTTCGGTTAAAATGGTTAACATGTGAGTCTCTCATAGTGTTCAAAAATTGGTGTCTAGTGATTATTTTTTGGGGCAAAATATTCCAAAAATCTCGGCTTTGCAATCAACGTGTGCATTCAATATAGTATCGTCCTCATCGGCCTTGCGAATTTAAAACTGGGACACTCTCACGTGCCTATTTTGACGCGTGTTAACTATTAATGGCGGGGTCGGCTGGATTTATATCATTCTATGAGCCTAAGCTGATGAATTCCAATGTATAAGGCCGATTATTTCGGCAGCTTAATTTCCAGCGATCATTTGCTACAATCGATTGTTTAAACATTACCTAATATTGCGCAATTTGGCTCCCCAGATAAGAATGTTTCATTACATAATTTTACAATTATTATCTAGCGAGCCCGGGTATCTTTGTGTGCTTTTGGGAAGACGATGAAATAGTGCTTATCGAACGCGCTTGCATCTTTAAATTATGTTACACATTATTTATTAATAATAGTCCAAGGGTTAAATGGAAAGCTACACCGGTATCCAGAAATAGTTGGCAGACGGAATGGAATGAAATTATGATATGAAAGTGATATTAATGTATCTAAGGAATTTTTGAGCCCAATGCGCTTAACAACACGATGCTCAATGAAGATACCGGTATGAACTACTTTGCTCCACACTATCACAATGATTTACTAATTCGTCACAATGTGTTAATCAGCTTGAATACACCAGTTGAAACAGTGACAATGCATTTAAAGTCTGTCCAATAATGATGAAATTTAACAAATTTTTCGAGTTTAAGACAGTGATGATTTGGACTTTTCCGGAATTTTATCTCGTGTATCCAAGTGTACCTATATGAAAATGTTCCATCACCCATATAACCCCTATTATACCGGGACTAAAATCCTGATAGAAAATGTCCACTTACCTTCGTTAAAAATAATTTTGTTTTCACTGGTCGTGCTAC
This sequence comes from Dendroctonus ponderosae, assembly GCF_020466585.1. NCBI lineage: Eukaryota > Metazoa > Arthropoda > Insecta > Coleoptera > Curculionidae > Dendroctonus > Dendroctonus ponderosae. The sequence continues at coordinate 29,262 of NW_026017403.1, forward strand.
TCGACCGGGTACTTTTCGTGCTACCATCATATTGGTTGTACCGTCTACGCGCCGGAGTCGATTGACTAGAATAAGAATATTTGGAATAGTAACCGTTGCTGTTGCTTCGAGAGTATCGGCTAGAAACCGCTGAGGAGTTTGTATTGGACTCTTCACTGTCGCTGTGTTCATCTGGAAAAAAATATCTCGGTCAAACTCCTGAATATTTTGGACATTTTTGCAGCTCACTAGCGATGCCACTGGTCTTAAATACATGTAGGAAACCTCCCAACATATACCGTTTGCTGGCAAATATCAGTTAATGGCTGTTATAAATTATTAGTATCACCGGCAAGTAGGACATCGTAAAAATGTCCGGCGACAATTTTTGGAAGCTTCAACTCAATAAACAGTTTTGATAACTGGGATAACGGTAGCAGCAAACACTAATACGTTAAGCTACTGTTGATTTTAACGATTGGTTAGGGATACATTTTGCTCTCGGCTTAAGGCGCGCCTGGATTACCGTGAAAAGAAAATATAAGATCAAAGTTAGCTTTTATCTAATGACTTGTAATACTAGATCAACAATTTGAGCAATCTTCTCGGTGGAAACCATCAAAACCTCAATAAATCATGTTAAATTAGAATTACAACTATCTTTGTACTTACCACATTTCAGAATCATTGTGGAACATTAGCTAATTAATATAATGATTAAACTGCATCATTTTTGACTTATTAGGAAGGTTATAGAACCATCAGACAGACACTCGGAAAGGGAAAAGGCTCTATGATGTGAATAAAGCAAAGGCCTGCATTGTTATGTTGCAATCCAGAGGAGTGAATATAAAAACGAATCAATCGCACATTATCGCTTTACTGAGCAAAATATTTTGGTAGATTTTTGCTCCATTTTGAACTTCGTTTGGGTTCAATTTGCCAGCATGTTGTTTCATGTAACCGCTTTCATTAATTAAATCGCTTTTTTCCAATGCTTATCCAAGTTCTCGAATACGACTTTTATCGATATTTTGGACTTTCCGCCAAAAGCCAAGAAAAAGACTATTGAGGCAGAATTCATAAATTTGAACTGTTGTGCAATTTACATCTCTTCAACTATATATAAGTTGGTAAATTCAGTTGTTCTGGTCAAGGTTTGCACAGTTCGTTTGTAAAAACCTAAAATGACGATTAAATGAATTAAATTTAACTTGAAACTCAATAACACAGTTGCCAGAGCGGGGAATTTCGTAAATTCAATCAAGCAAAGCAAGTACAAATCAAGCAAAATGTTCAATTTGGCCCAAACATGGTACACAAGGAGAGTGCTTAGAGCGTCTTTAACAAGTCCAATTGAACAAATCTGAAATTTCATTTGCAAAAGAGAGCCATTTGATATGTGCACGAAAAACTTGAAATTCCAGTTAATTTATTAGGATCTGTCGACCCAAATACCGTTACTTCCCGTTTATTTGCGCCAGTAAACATCCAGCGCTGAAAGTAAACATTTGTAAAAATAGGGGAAGAAAAATTGCTGTTTATTGACGATGAGAACCCGACAATGAGCCTGTTATTTATTGCGTAGAAATAGGCGAAATGAGAGATTAACGTACCAGATCAGCTTTTAAATTTTCTAGTTGCTTAGTTAGCTGAAACTAAATATACGAAATATGCATAAGAACTTTGCTCTATTTGTCTCTTTTTGCTCAATTTTTGAAAAACCAATAGAGACTCAGACAAAATACCAAATATATGGATCCAAAGACCGAACGAGTCCCTAAAGGGCAAATTGTACATTATTGTAAATAGCCAACAATTTAACATCCGCACTTTTCAAATGCTGTTGCCCCTTGGGATTGTCAGAGTATAATAATTTATCGTTTCCATAATATGAACGACCCCAATTTTGCCCTCGAAAGGGCTGGTTATTGATTTTGTTAACTCAGCACTTTCGACTCAGCTCCCTTTTCCCAACTGCAATACTTTCGGTTTTCTGAACAGTTGAGTGTTGGAACATTATTCCTTGCCCCTGTATATTCTTGCAACCTGGCTGACGATGTGTAGAAATCAATCAAAAATGACAAGCCCAGCTTAAGAGACCCATGCAAAGATGAAACTATTTAGTTACAAACGACAAGTTTCTTGGTTACATCTGGTGGGTTCTTTACATCTTTCATATCGTTACCATAATTATGCCAGAAGTGACAAATGAATCTCAAGCTTGGATGCCCATCAACATGCATAACTGCTATTGGATGTTAATTAAGAAGAACAATACATTTCTAAAGCAGCCAAAGTGAATAAATGTTTTACAACATTAATGCTTATATTGATCAATGTATCTCATTTCCATTTGGCTGTCGGCCAGTTTATGCGAAAAATAAATGAAATTAGGAGTATTCTAGTTCCTGCCACATAAAATACAACAGAGTCAGAGAAAAAGGTGAGCTGAAACCAAGCTAGAGCAAATAATATCGACTTTTGCATTCGCTGTTGGCTCTATGCCCTTTTAGAACGGAAACTGGGCTTGTTTCAAGAGATTAGGTAAGTGCATTTTACGTCGGCATATGTGTGTGTGGTGCGGGTATTTTTAGATCCATTTAATGCAGAATTAGCATGGAAAACTCCACTATGTGACGGAAAACTATCAACATTTTATCGTTGTCTCTGCAATTTGTTATTCACATTGAGGGTATTATTGAAATTCGCAATAGAATGCGAGTTTTCTGTCATTTTGAATTACTTCTCTAGGCTTTATCACACAAAAAATTATACAGCAAATCAACGTTCCTTTCGAATCAATTACAAACGGAAAACAGAAAAAAACACTGAATAGACGAAGTACTTTTCTGCTTTGAAATTGATTGTTTTATTCAATAACTTATCAAACAGACAATACCTGAGTAAACTGTATGAATGAACAGTTGTGGGTTTCTACCTAGTTCAGACGAATAAAATTTCACTTATCCTAAAGCTATCTCAAAGAAGATTTCCGTTATACGTCGGTTAATTAATCATTTCCGACAGCTTTTCTGTGAAATCGCCGTCCTTGTTGCACTTTACATCTCAGCCCTCCTGGGGGCCTTGGGTCAAAGAATCAATGGGACTTAAATCTGGAAAATCAGGTGGCCTTTAGGGCCAAACTTAATGGTAATTAATTGTCATTTGGTCAAATTTACTGCGTTCCTACTAAAAAACCGATTATCCCAAATGGCGTTTTCAAGAGTGAAGAGAATACTTCTCGAAAGTGCCGTAGGGAAAGTAAGACAAGGAACCCGAATTTGTAAGAAATGCGAAGCCAAAAGACAATCCTGGATAAAATTAGACCGAGTTTCAGATGAAATTAGCTTTTGGCAGGCAAAATGTCCCTGTTAAGAAGCGATTATGCAATTTTTAATTTATTTATAGCCAATTTGTTTATCACTGAATGAATTCTTAGTTGTCCGCCCCATAGTGCCGAGGTAAAAATAGTCCACTAATTTTTTCTCTATTCCCTTGGCGTGTTATTTCAGGATATGAATCAATAGTAGTTATTTTTACAATGTCATTTACCTTCGGGAAAAAAATTATAATCGAATATTGAACCGCCTGAGCAAGACGCCACTTGTCTCAGTAATGATTTAGATGAATACTTTCGGATCGTTTCCAACAGTTTTTCGTTAAACTAAGAATAGCTCCAGACTAGACGCACAAGATTAACTTCCATGTCGTTAGGGATGAAGTAGAAATATTCTTGTTCGAAGCTCGATTCATTTTCTACATTTTTAAATGTCATTCGAAGCGTTGATGGCTTAATTAATTTAGCATAAACAATTGGTAACGCTATAATTTGCTTTTAATTGTGCTGAACATTTAGCTAATGAAGTATGAAATTAATTGATGATCTTGAGGTCGAAACATTCGATTACGAATAAATTCAATTCACTGAAAAACTGTTGGCAACCTCATCCAGAGAMACGATTGAGGGATGATTAATCAGCTCAATTAATTGTTTTTCGCTCTACAAATGGGACGACATTACTCGACAGGATTTAAGCATGTAARAGGAATCAATCGAATTAGTATCGAGTATATAGAATCGAAAAGTATTKCATTCAATTTTACAGTTTATWCGAGTATTTACASATTAGATATTATTCARGTTRWSMAGGARRTATTTWSTTSSTKCTAGTTTTTAGTAATTAATGGTTGACWACKCRAAGYGRAGAMGCMAGGAAAKMATWTATTTTCTTCARRACKKTCTTTTCAACAAAAKYTSARAAAAWSTCWTYACWTTYRWCTRAMTATRTAKTTGMKKWMRKTSAGCTGATAMATTGGTTTCATTCTGTAAMTRATACGCAGAAAAACATTTWTACCAYTGATTTCYAAAATATGRCCTTAAACAAAAATAGCTTCAATCAGTAGAACAATAGTCWTTTGGTCAATATTTTTGMCTWRACTTGAAAAATTATATTGGAAAATTAAATGAYATACATTTAATTTRAGCGGGTAAACGGGGTATAGTTGAATAGCGGGTATAGTTGAATTAACTAAATTTAAGATTAGTATATTTTATTYCATTGTAATTCGGTTTAYATTTTTAAGTTAATACTTCGTAATTCTTTSTATTTTCTCATRAACTTYCATATGATMSACTGTCTTAAATAGTACCTACATACGAACTCGTATGCATTATATTTCAGAAATTATCTAGAAAAACATATATACAAACGTACAATTGCTGATTTASCAYAACACACAGGTCTATTTATCATRCAACGATTGGTTTTTTCTCGAATAATTGATTCCGCAATTTGTGAATTAATTTTAAATAGATTGCGCCACAGATTGTCAGGTGAACATCGGTAAATATTTGTAGATCTAATCCGAATTTTTATAACTCTTTGCCGCGTCAATTGCGCTAACTGGGTTCATTTAATCCGATGAATTTTTCAATAGTGCTGGAAAAATGTACTGGAATTTTATGGCTTTAACGGCTTTATGACACTTTGATTGCCAAACAATTCAGTCACTATTTAAATTGTGTAGTAAGTTAATTGATATCATGGGTGATTTATTTAAATCTTTCAGATATAAAGATTACTTTGCCATAAAAGTCAGATTTGGACCGACTGGAATACCACCACTGAATCAATACAAGTTTCACAATATCATGCACTTTATTTATTTTGAATTTAACGMGTTTAAGTCATATTTTTAATTATTCATACATTAAAGTGAATTAATATTGACAACGATTGAGTTTCTAGAATCACATGCTTCACGCATGTCTTCGAYTGTTTTTAATAATCAGCTAAACCATACGAGACTTTGACGGTGAAAACCCATTTTATACAGGCAAAGTGTACCTACACAAAAAATGCCCAAGACACATGGGAGATTAAGAACCAAGACATACAAATGCTCAAAAGTGAACATCTTTATTTAGATATCGCCCAGTAAACCCCGAGTTTGGTCTTTTTTTGGATCACAAACAGTGGGATTTTTAGAAATGACACGACGATGTAACAAAAACATGCAGTAGGATGTAATCAGCTCAAAAAAAAACGAGTAAAAACGTGACTGTTCCATCACGTGCCTCATCAATAAGAAACAGTTTTTCACACCCAAGTCTCACTGGTTTCAGCTATTTTCGAGTATCTACCGAGTGAATCCAAAAATAACCGAACTCACATGGAAGCAAGAGATCATGGGACGACGAGAAACAGACGTCAAAAGTATGTGAACGCATGTGATTCCGCCTAATGTTTCAATAACTTTTGGAAGTCGAAATTATGTGGGTCGGAAAATTATTTAATTCAACTAATGAATTACTTTTTGTTTTAAGTACCCGAACTTTAAAATAACTGGTCACTTACATTTGGTTAGTCAGTTAATGTGTTAAATAACATGCCAAAGCGATTAACCGCTTGCAACATTTAATTATTGAAAATGTGTGTTGCTGAAGATGCGGTTATTTTACTATTGTTACAATGACAATATATGAGATGTTTTTATTGAAAATCGATACAGACTAATGGTTCGAAGGGTAAAAAGCATCGTTGCAATTTATGATCCGTAGTTTAGCCTAATTTTGGTTGCCCCGCGAAATCTTCTTGCATATTTAAGGCAAATACATCCATACACCTCAAGTTTGATTTATAATCTTTTATAATCGCTAGTTTTACTTTTTGTTGCTCCCCTGACTAAATTATGTAGTAATTTGAGTGAGTGATATGTTCTAAATCTGCATTCAACCGTTTTGATTTGAACTGTATTTATGGCTCAATGTGCTATTAAGTGTTGAAACTGATGTGTTTTACAGTACTGGAATATTTTATTTGCAAAATCCCCACTTTCAAGTAATTTAGAAATAATTGTTTGAGAAAACTGCCCACTTTTATTACTGAATCTAGTTTTTAATTCTCTATCCAACGATGCCAAAACGAATTTTGTGGCTCAAATGGTTATTGAGAAACTTTGAAAAAAGCAGCGTCATGTTTGAACCGATTTTGCAACTCAAAAAACCCGCAAATCTAAAACTTCTTGATATCAAGACTTTTTTAAAAAAACTGCCAACATTTCCTATTCGATGGTTCACTTTCTAAAAGGGCCATTTAGTTCTCTCTGGAATGAAGTAAAAATGAGAGCTCTTGCTCATTTTGCTACTGAGACATGAGCAAAAATGGGACAGAAAACATAAAATTTTGGCATAATCTTGGACCCAAATGTCTGGATATTCAAATTTCGCTCTCTCGACTTTCCTCACTCATGTTGTTATGAATGAAGCGAATCCAAAATTTAGTGCCTGTTTGAGCATACAAATTTTCCACTGGTTCAAGACCAACTTTAACTTAACATGTTTGGAAAGTATGGCTTTTGTGTAATTTCTCAGAAACATGGCAAATGCCGAACAGCTCAGGTAAAACGATTTACTTTATAGTTAAATATATGCGTCAATTCCCCGAAACGAAATTTTATGGTTTGTCAACATTAGTTTATGATTTCCAATCTATATCTCAGGTAGGTCCTTACGGGGTAAGATAAAGCGGTGCTTTTGCCGAAGGGGACGCGTTTTATATTCCACATTAAAACACTTTTTCTGTAGCTTAGGACGGATTTTATGAACGAAATTATGGAAATGTTTCCCATATGTTCAACTAACTGTTTTAATAAGCGTGATTAGTAGAGTGGCAACAAACATTGTCATAAAATGGGGGCTTTCATTCAGATACTTCAGTTTGTTAAATAATGGTTGGATCACGCGATGGAAATTCTCAACGTGGGAATTGAGCTTATTGTATTAGAAAAATACGGTCAAATGTATATAATAATAAATGTCCGCATACAAACGATTTATTCACGGTCGCAATTTTGATAAATAAATCCCCATCGACCATCGTTTGTCTTATATTAATAGAATCGTCGGTCAAACGAATAAATTCGAATTAATGTAATTTAAATCCAGACGTGTCACCACATGCAAATGACTGTAATGTATGGGTGTTTGTAAAATATGCACTTTACATTAAAAACAGCTCAGTGTGAAAGACCTGGCGCGAAAATAGCCGAATTCATGTAAATTTAGCAGGCGCGTTTTCTTTGGGATGAACCAAAGTGGTTACTAGACTTAATTGCATCGGGTTCAGGTTTACCACATTTTCAATGACTGGAAATAAAACTTCGAGATTTACGACGACGATAAATTTAGTTTACGGCCTGTAAATAAGCTTATGAAGATTTCCTCGTCACTGCTAAGTTGCGATTATGCGGTTATACAACATAATTGCGGTCATATCAAGTGATACGAGGGACTGCAAGTTCCACGCACATTTGTCAATTCAAGAAAATGTGATAGGGAATGTTTTTTTTTTCATATAAATATACAAAAATTCAAACAACAAATGCCTATAAATCATTTAGTTACATTATTGCACGTCAAATAACGCCCATTATCACCAATCGTTACCGTTCTAAAAATACTAATTAGTGGTTGAAAGTAAACTCGAGCAAATTTTGGCGCTTACCTATCCAGCAGCTGCTGTATTATTAGTCTAATCTTATTAAATTTATAATTAGATGTTGCAGGGCCCATCATTATAATAGCACAGTATTGATCGTGCAATAATTTAACTTTTTCAAACGGCCAAAAAAACACAGTTAAACTCTGGCATTGGGTCATAACAGTGACCTATCGATCGCCATAAGCAAACTACCCAAATTAGCTAATTTGCGATGTGATACTTTTTAAAGTTGTGCAAAAAGTGCATCGATATTGAAAAAAGCTTCCATTAAAACATAAGAAACTTTTAAGTTCGCCTTAGTGGTAGACGAAACATTTTCCTGTTTTCGGTCTAAAGATAATAAATTGTTCAACTTTCTCAGATATAAAGTGAAGAACTCTTTAATCGACAGTTGATGATTCTCAATGAAAATGACATTGATTAAAGACATCCTTTGGATGCAAGAACAATGGAACCCAATGGTAACCTTTACCCTGACGAATTGAGGTCGGCTCAAAATTGAGTTGGGCAACTTAACAGTGTTTATTATTCCGATAAGAAAACGGAATCGAAATGAAAACGTGAAACTGAAATACTTACAGGCATTTGACATGGATCAATCAGCAATTGAGATCTCAATAATGTATAAACATCATTTATCCAATGGATATTAATTGGGAAAGGAAACAGATAATTGCAAAAAATCAACAAGCAAAATTTGACCGTTTTGTAACACTTATCAGCGTCCCAAATTCCCGGCGAAAACACCGTTGGGTTTCTGTTTCTGTGCGACGAGGGCGTCAAAACCAGACAAACTCACTAGCTTAAAGATCTTTTTCTCTAGCCGACTCTAACTGTTTCTAGATAAGATTCACGAGTTTCAAGACTTTTGTCTGAAGTTTTTCAGGCTTTTAGGCGGGGCAAACTTGCTTGCTTAGATTGATTTTTTTTCTAGCGGTTTCTTCCTCTAAAGTTTCGGACAACTTTCTTGGAGCAAACCATTTGTGAAGATACAAATCACTCGTGCTGCTTTGGCAAAATTCTTCAATCGATTAGATTGTTGAAGTATCGAATGAAAAACATTTTTTCCTTCGATTTTCTCGCCCTTGTAACTCGCCCAATTAACAGAGAAAAACATCTCAAGTTTTCTCTCGTAAACTTAATTTCCCATCAGCCCTGGTACATCGGCAACGAGAAACGAAGACAGAGTGGTTTCCATGGCTACTGATATGTCGCTCTCGCTCCTAAGCACAGTAGCCAAGATGCCGGCCCTTAATGGATCGCATCAGTTATATTACGAGGGTGCTAAATTAATTGATTGAAAAACTCAACAGATTTTTTTTAATTTGGGTTGAACTAATCGCTTTCTACTTGAGGGGACTTGATTCGAAAGTGTTGCACACACTAGCTATGTTCGCTAATGTATGTAGTAAAATCAATATTTTAGAACGAACGGAATTAGTAGATCTGAAACCCCACGAAGTATTTTTAGTTAGTTTATTTTATTTTCACAGGTAAATCTGCTTGAAAAAAGTGCTTTTCAATATTTCACTGGTGTTGAAGTTACATAACAATGATTCTCGGAATGTTCCTACTATGCTCCCATTAACAATGCTGTAAACTTGAAATAGTGCTAATCTTCTTCATTTAACTATGTTTCAGATTTGTCTCAGTTTGCAATTCAAATCACGATAATTGACCTTCAAACGGAGGTGTGTCGAGCCGGAATGGTATTAATCTTGCTTGATCTTAGACAAGAGTGGACTTTGGTTCAGATATCAAAGTGCAAAAAAACCATCACGATAGAATAGCAATTACCAACTCACAATGATGTAGTAGGTAAGTATTTGGTGTTTAACTAGCATTAAGTCCTCGTATTTGCTTCATTACAATGTAGGAAATTTTAAAAAGTTTTTAGAAGATAACACCGATATTCACACTATTCATCCACTGTAACTTTACTGAAGCACTGTTGACTTTTCCATTTACATTTACGGTTACTGTACACAAAACTGCTTCCTTTAGGGGCTTTGAAATGTATTATAAAACCTTCTAAGGCCCTAGAACGCTTAATCTAAAGCCCCAAAAGCGCTTGTTTGACTCTTTGTTCAACCTTGTGCTTTCGAATATTTTATCAAAGTCTCCTAGTTGAAGCGACATTAGAACTTTGTTGACACACTGATAAAGTTATTTAGATGAGGCTCGTTTCTATCGGTTTCCAGGAAAATTTTCGTTCGTCTAAAGTCACCGATTAACTGATTCATGGGGGTTTTAGTTAAGTGGTTTTTTTTCGATTTTATTGAGCTTTGGTTCTGTGGTTTATTGTAATAGTCAGTGCAGCGTTTTTGATACGTTTGTATTTTTTCGATACTCACTAGGTTTTAGGGAAAAAAAGACGATCTTAGTGCAGGCAAAATAAAATCAGGTTAAATTTTCTTGTTGTACCGTATGTATTTTAAAGCCATTTTTACAATACAATAAAGCAAACTTTATTGTATAAATAAATAAAGCAAATTTTATCAAAATAATCAGCCAAAAAATCGCTGAAATATTAATTATAAAACATGAAAATTGAATACCGTTTCGGCTATTCATCTTTTTGCCACTAAGTAGTTTCTATACTAAGAATGTTTCCGGATAAAAGAAAATTTCGTCGAAAGCTTTGTGGAAAACCGTTCGAGTACTTCACAAAATAGTTTTTGATCATTAATTTATTGTTCATATAAAATAGTACAGTTTACAATTAAAAAGTCTTAGTTAAAAAAGAAATATTTTGAATATTCAAATAAAATTGCCCCTTATAACATTCGGTCAAACTGCACTTGAAATATTTAAAAAATTTAATTTTTTTTTATTAATTTTTTTGAATATTTTTTATGCTGTTTGATTCTTCTGACTATGGACATTTTTTCGTATAAGCAAATAATGAAGGCATACGCAATCGTTTAACACTAATGCGTCGAAGTGTTCCTGTATTTTCAGCAATTAACGCGAAAAGGCGTAAATGATAAAGTATATTGACACTTTTTGTAGAAAGTGCTCTTCTTGCCAGGTTGCTAATAGATAATAACCGCTTTTCACAACCCTATTATTGGAAAAATAATACATATTTGCGTCAATATTCACTGGAAAATTAGCTACAAACTGAAATAAAGCAGTGGAAGAGATGCAAAGAAAAAGCACAAATGATAACAATACAAAACACTTTTTAGCGTCACTGCTGGTGAAAAAGTGCAATTTATTATAGAAATATGTGGATAAAACCAGGTTTTCTTCAAGTTTGTTCCTTCAAATTTGAGATTCACTGGCAATTATTTCAGATTTTGCAAAATGTGCTTCAAATCAAGAGGAAAAAGTAATTTAGATCGATATACTCTTACCTATTTGAGTACATACTTACTTTTGCCAATGATATGGTTTGTGATATCTATAATTTTCCATTATCTCTTAAACTGAGTGGAGTGGGTTAAGAAATTAATAAGTGTGGTTGCGCTTACAGGAAAATAATTGATAATTTCATAGAAACGTTTCAATAATCCAATGGAGTTGCCACAGTTAATGAACCCCCAAAAGTGTGATTTGATTAATCTAATGAAGAAAGCAAATAAAAATCAATTAATCGCCAATCATATGCAAATTAATAAAACGTCCTTATTCGTTGGATAAAATCAAATCAAACTGAAACCGATTACCAAAAATATCCGTGTTCATTTCATCATTCTTAAATCATGATTAGACACAGGCCATAATTGCTTAACGATTTTCGGATTCCCTCCGGTTTTTTTTTGTATCGGAAATAATCATCAATCAAGTGCTACTGAAGATCCTGGCGTTCGAAAAATATGCACCCTCAACAACCATCTGATATTGATCCAAGACTTACGAAATATAAACGGCTGTGTGTCCGACTTACAAGAAATTTGTGGTTTGTATGGAAGTTACTTGCATGGATTTTTCGATGAAAATATTTTTGTATTGCAAAAATTCAATACATTACGTCACGAAACGAGTGAGCTGTGAGGGCGAAAGATGGCGTAAAGACGACCATTCAGGAATATTCGAGAACAAAACTGAAGACTTTGAAGGTTCATTGCTGAATTATTATTAGGGCAAATATTTTCTAATTATAAAAGTGAGAACTGAAAAAATCCTCATTGGTTTAACCCAGTATATTGCGAAAACTACACATTAGGTAATAAAAATCAAATATCATGTGCCTGGGATCCAATTCGGAATTGATTGATCAATAACATACTAATGCATATTAAGTCCCTTGCTCCTCGTTAATGTTCAGATATATGTGAAATATTTGTCATTTCTCGCACTGTACAAAAACATAAAATAGCTCCTAGAAAAAACATGTATAAAGCATAAAATACAATTCACATACCGGCAATATCAAGTGCTCGCCATCTAGTCTTCCTCACCCGTTTTCCCATTTTCCTTTAAACCACCCCCGAATTTCCCAACGCGTTTCTGCTCATCGGCCACCTTAACGCCAAAAAGAATTGTCTATTATAGCACCATGATAGTCAATACTGCAAAGTCCTTTAAATGTCCTTTCGGTTTTGAGTAATATCAAAAATCGGAGGATCGTTATTCTGACGTGACTTTCGGCTGAACGGGAATTTTCTTTGGCAAAAATTCCAAGTATCACCCGGATGAATTTATTGGAAAAAATAATTTTGTGAAATCGTTGAGCGTTTTTCTTATAGTATTTGTTGTTCCAGTCTCTTCTCGTACCGGTTCCTTTGCTGAGAAACACTTCTTTCCTTGATTAAAACCGTCTCAAAACCCGCGTGGTAGAAATGATCACAATCGAAATCACATAGCACCGGACTAGTACTTATCGGCAGCAGTGGTGGCCTACGAATAGGGAACTTCTATGCGTCTTGTGACATTACGTAATTCGTTCGTTCAATGGGTAGCAACCAGGATGCGTAGAACGCTAGACGACATAAAATCGACTGTGCTAGACCAATAAAACGATGAACATACTAACCTATCTAGCTCTACCCGAACAGGACATATTTGTGGCTTTCGGGAGCATTCGGCGAGAATCGCGCGTTCCTCATCCTGCGACGGGAGAATCCTGAGGAGCAACGCGATGGAGAAGCCGGAAGATGCGAAACCATTCCGGGTAATGCGGAAGAGATGCGTAATACAATAATTGGTTCATCCGCGAATTAGATTACCGCTGTTTTGAAATTGCGGATATTTTCTGGAATACTCCAGATTTCTCCTGTTCAAGACATTTATCCTGTAAAGCAGTTCGCCTAGATGTCTACTAGCGAACTTTTCTGTTGGAGAACAAGCAGGAATTTGGCAGTAGGTGATCAATTATGGACTTGTGCACGTGCAGCATCGGGCGGATCCAGTTTTAAATTCAAGGGGGGGGGTTTTTCTGTTGTCTATGAAATTAGAAATTAGAGACAAACATTAGAACTAGAAAGAACTCGTTTTTACATCATTCCAAAGAGAACCAAATGGCCTTTTTAGAAAGTGAAGCATCGATAAGGAAATGTTGCAGTTTTCTCAAAAAATGTTTGAATTCAAGAAGTTTTAGATTTGCGTGATTTTTTTTACGGTTCGCAAAATTCGGACTTTCGTCGGAACACCATCGCCCATCATCAGCTTGCACAACAACAAATTTGTAACTTTTTTATATTAAATTGCGTCACAAATGTAATGGACAATGGGGAATATTCGGGTGCGAATGAATGTGGTGCTGATTAATGCCAATGGATGGTCAAGGATTTTTTAACGAAAACTTTGTTCATGGACAAATTTTAAGTTTGTTAAGTTGTTAAAGTTGAAATCCGTATGCGGGCCATATCGGCTGAACAGCAACTGCACTGACAGAGCAC
>NW_026017404.1:0-2606 GCF_020466585.1 Dendroctonus ponderosae
TGGAATTTAGGAAGTTTTGTGCAAATTTATTTTTCAGCTGGTTTCTCTTCGGAAATTTAACTTTGTCGTACAAAGTTGGTCTAAACATCACAAACTTGTTTTTTTCTCGCTAACTAAGCGCGCTGAGTATCTTTTCAGCTCAAAATCCTCGTTTCTGTTGAAATTTAGGAAGTTTTGTGCAAATTTGTTTTTCAGCTGGTTTCTCTTCGGAAATTTAACTTTGTCGTACAAAGTTGGTCTAAACATCACAAAGGGGTTTTCCTCGCTAACTAAACGCGCTTAGTATCTTTTCAGCTCAAAATCGTCGTTTTTGTTGAAATTTAGGAAGTTTTGCGCAAATTTGTTTTTCAGCTGGTTTCTCTTCGGAAATTTAACTTTGTCGTACAAAGTTGGTCTAAACATTACAAACGTGTCTTTATCACTAACTAAGCGCGCTAAGGATCTTTTCACCGCAAAATCGTCGTTTTTGTTGAAATTTAGGAAGTTTTGGGCAAATTTGTTTTTCAGCTGGTTTCTCTTCGGAAATTTAACTTTGTCGTACAAAGTTGGTCTAAACATCACAAACGTGTCTTTCTCGCTAACTAAACCCGCTAAGTATCTTTTCAGCTAAAAATCGTTGTTTTTGTTAGAATTTAGGAAGTTTCCTGACTGAAGGTTTTTTCTGAAATTTAACTTTGTAGTACAAAGTTGGTCTAAACATCACAAACGTGTCTTTCTCGCTAACTAAATCCGCTAAGTATCTTTTCAGCTAAAAATCGTTGTTTTTGTTAGAATTTAGGAAGTTTCCTGACTGAAGGTTTTTTCTGAAATTTAACTTTGTCGTACAAAGTTGGTCTAAACATCACAAACGTGTCTTTCTCGCTAACTAAACGCGATAAGGATCTTTTCAGCTCAAAATCGTCGTTTTTGTTCGAATTTAGGAAGTTTTCTGACTGAAGTTTTTTTGTGAAATTCAACTTTGTCGTACAAAGTTGGTCTTCAGACAAGACAAGAGATGAGTCTATTTGAGCTTACGCTAGCGCTTGACTGGTGATGTCCTCGCATTCGGTGATGCCCTTGTGGAGCAGATGAATATAGTCGTGAGCGACGTTTTCCTTTTCAGTGCCTGTGATGCCATCGTGATGCTGGAACACTCCCAGAGCTTCCCGTAAAGTGTTCAGCTTGGCAGTGTCCTCATCAGAGGTGGCGTCCGTCAGGACGCTCAGTTGTTTGCAGACCTGGCATTGTTTCAGCTTGCTCTTTTGTCAGCAGGCTTAGCAAAATACTCACCTGCAGGAAATTGTTGCTGAACCTGTTGTAGCCTTTGCCGGTTGGCCTCGATGTAAAATAGCCCGACCAGTAGGTGTGGTCTGATGATCCGTATGGGAAGAAGTCGTCAGTCTTCAAGGGAACGTCCAAAACCCCATTGGTTGCTTCGTAGACAGCATTTAGGTAGCAGGAGGGCGTGGAGTAGATCACGTTGTACTTGACGCCCTCGATTTCCTTTCCGCTCATGTACCTTGCAAAGGGCAGAGGGAGTTAGCGGGGGGAAAACTGGGGACTGTGAAGTTACCTGATGAGTTTGTCGATATTGGCGAAGTTTTTGCCGGCAGCCTGATATTGGAAGTCGTCCCCCATCGGCACTAGAATGTTGTCGGAGGCGTAGCCGCTCCTGGCCGGAGTTATCCAGTCGCTAATGAAGTTCCTCACTTTGTTCTCCACGTTGTACTCGGGGCTCTCTGGATCGTCAATTATTGGCTCGTCCGCGCAGTTCACATCGAAGCAAAGCCCCGAAGGGGCGCTGTAGTGCCGGAACAGAACGTTGCTGTAAATATCGGTGGATTCTCCTGCGGGGATTTCACTTGTGAGTCACTCCCAAGCGGAAAGTGTAGCAGACAGACCGAGATTATCCGGGCTGCCTCGCCAGACGAACTCCATCTGCTTGTTGGTCCTTCGGATCTGCAGGTCTTGAGAGTCGATTCTGTTCAAGAAGAAGCCGTCGAAGCCGATTTGCGCAAAAATCGACGCCATCTCCCTGCTGTGCCCGAACGGGTCGATTTGCCACGCAACCCGTGGGCGGCCGCACTCTCCAAATGTGTCATTCAGTCGTCTGGAATGCCAATTCGCTTGGTTGGGTTAAAAACTGGGGGGAAAACTCTCCACCCACCTCAAGCCCCAAGTCATCTGGTCGATGGTGTCTTGATAGTAAGTGGTGGCTTCGTCGTTCATCGACCAGCCGCCGCTGATGAACTCCAACTGGCCATTGTTTACGAGCTGGCGAACATCGCTTCTCACGTCTTCTTCTTGGTTGGTCCACCATTTCCAGAAGTATCCAGTTTCCACGTAGATGAACCTGGGGATTCGGCTGGCGTGAGAATTGCTCCTTGTTGGGAACTTACTGTTGGGAACCTTCTGTCCTTGTTGCTCTTCAACGCATCGACCACACTGCTGATGATGTATTGGACGCCGGCTCGCTGCACGTTGTCGTGAGCTGCAAAGAGGTGCATTTAGTGCTCCAGTGATGCGTTTGGGACTTTCGAGCCTGGACACTTACAGCCATAGTAGTACTGCTCGAAGGTCTTTAGCCATCCCAAATCGTCGTGACTGTGGGGAACCAGATGGATGTT
>NW_026017405.1:0-2404 GCF_020466585.1 Dendroctonus ponderosae
GCCCCCTTCGAGTGCATTGTTGCCAGATTTCAGCTGATTTGAGGCGTTATTATAGAAAGAGAGAGAAAAAATGAGAAATATATTATTATATATTTACAGAGTTATTTAGGATATCGATAAAATAAACTTATTCCGATTTAAAAAATGTAGTATTCTAAAGTTCTTCTTATGATTGCTTGAGGTTCTCCAATGCCCAAAACAGCACAAAAAAGATTCTACTTATTACACGAATTTTATGCATAGCTGTTTTTGTTGTAAGGTTGGTTGTCAAATTTCGTCACTGATGACGTGCGACCAAAGTTATAGTGTACGGAGTTTATTCTCTTTATGAAATGCTTTATTTCATTTATTATGATTTTTTCTCTATAATCCATTAATCAGAATATTCCAATAATCCGGCACCCTCTGATTTTAAATAGTGCCGGATTAGTAAGATTTTCCTGAATTTTTTTTTTTTGAAGTTGAGCGAAAAATTAAGAAAATCGGAGAAAAATAGTTTAACATGCAGCAAACAGCAACAAAGGTGTCTGCGTTTCGGTTTAAAAACTGTACTTACCAAAATTATCTAAACTGGATGACGGATAAACCTCTTCTTTGATCATGGATGGATTGACGTCTCTCGTTTACTTTTCTCATTTTATCGGAAACATACAATGCAGACTTTTGTTCATCCGACTAGCAACATGTTTGAAAGGGTTTTTGATCGGCAATGGTCTTCACCCCTTTGACACTCACGACCAACTCTTGAATTTGATCTTCTAAACTGCGGCTTTTAAATTCAAATTTCTTTAAAGCAGCAGTTAACTTATCCATTATGTTACACGGCTTGTCTAGCTGTTGGGCACATTCAGTTTTGCATTATCGGTGGAATAGCCATTTGCCACTTTTCTTCGGTCTGTGACGAATTGTCCTGAACATGTAGTTTATTAACTGGTTTTTCTAAAATTATAAAAATAATCAAAATGCTTAAAGCTGAGGAAAGGAACGTCATTATTCTAAAGAATATTTCTCAGCATAGTTGGAAAATCTGATGTGGACATCGAACTGTTTTAGATAATATGTTATAATTACCACATAAGTCTGCCATCGTAAGTCCTTGTTGGGAATGAACTACTAACTTCTTATATTGCAGCACGGGCTCAATTTGCGTCATGAGTTCCTGTTCGAACTTCCTTATGTCCTTTAAGCTTGCTTCGTTTTGATTTTGCAATTCTTTTAAGTGGAGGCTGAGGTTGGTGAAAAGTTTTCACCCGCTTTCTCAATGATATCGTTTGTTTAATTTAAGCGTCTAGTCAGCATTATTAATTAGTTTCAGAAGGTAACTGTCAGCATTCCTTTGGCATTTGATTGTATTAAAAATGGTCACCTTTGTCATGGCATCTAAGAATGACAGTATTTAAAATAAGATGCGACAAAGTAGCCCTATGAGAACATTAAACGGACAATATTTGGAAAACTACTTAAACCCTTTAGGAATTCACAACTTTACATAAACTTGGCCTTATTTTTAATACTGTTTATTATAAAAGTATCAAAAATAGGGGTCTCCATTTGAAAAAATTGATTTTGGGCGGTTTTCTCAACTTCTTTTTGAAACTTTTTTTTAACACTTGTATTAATAGTTATCAAAATGCGATTAAAGTAAGTCTTTGTCAACAAGAAATGCGACTCAAATTAAGTAGCACATGTTTCCTTATACGAAAAATGAATAATTATTCGGCTGGCTGCAACTATCATTTTTACATACAATTTCAAATGTATCAAAAATGGTTATGCTTAGGTACAGGGCGTTATACATGAAATATATTAAGAATTTGGAGTAGAATTTAAAAATGTAAAAATATACAGGGTTATTTACGATATACGGCACGGAAGTTTGCGGCTAAACCGTTTGATTTTTAAAAAGTATTATTTTATGAATTGTCGGACGTCTACCGAGCTCACATTTAAAAAATATTTTTGTAATGTACAGGGTGTCCCAAAAGCTCTAAACGTATCAAAGTTGCGTTTTTTTTTAATGGAATGTCCTATATATTATTGCATTTTTGGATTCGCTGAACAAAATAAGTGTCTGTTTTAATAGGTTTATAATGCCTAAATCTTAAGGTTTTTTAAATAATACGAATTTAATCAAACTCTAATCTAATTTTCACGTATCAAATACTTTAGAAGTATTTAAGTTATGTAAGCGTAATTTATAGTGGAGTGTAACAAGATATAATATTTTATATCAGAATGATAACTTACCATGTTATAAAGGGTGTCCACAAATTTAAACTAATCAAATAAGAACTTTAAGTGGCTCTAACTAGATTAATTTAAATACAACCCCATATTTTTTAACTTACCAGGAAATGCAATTTTTAATTACCTATCGAATGGTATTAGGATCTTAATAGCTAAG
>NW_026017406.1:0-2593 GCF_020466585.1 Dendroctonus ponderosae
TCCATTTACACCCACATAACAATGTGACAGGCTTGAGCTTCGGGCTATAAGATGATGAACTCCAATAACTAAGCTGAAAAGCTCTCCCTGTTCCCCATGTCTGTTTACTGCTTATTTCGATCGAGCAAAAAAGGATGTTACTTTCTCAAATAAAAAGGGAGAGAATGGAACGTGGTCGAAGATGGAAAGTACTTGAGGATCAGAAGGTTGACATCACTTTACTTAATTTCAATGAACAACAGGGGATGTATTGGAGTATTTCTGTGGCAAATAAGCCGATTACTTTGAGAATTAAACCAAATTGACAAGTTTAACTAGACTGTTATACTATATAAGCCATTTTTATTCCTATGAAAAGACCTGGAGACCCAATGGTCTTTCTGCCCATTGACTGTTGAATTTCGGAGCAGTTTGTGCAATCTTGAATTCAAACATGAGCTAATGCAAGACCGTTGTTAACAAAAAATGCAGTTATTTTTCTAAATCGATGTCGTTACTTGCTTCTACTCCGAACTATTTCAAAGAGTGATTCGCAGTTATAATCGAATAAAGCTGCCGACCAGAGTCTTTAGCGATACATAAAAATATTCCATTAGTTTAATTCGTTTATAATTCAGCCGTCGAATGATTTGGGGTGTTCACACCAGGCCCTTTTCTTACTTTCCTCATTGCAGCCACTCGTCTCGCTACTTGCCAGTTTAATCAATCTAATAGAACCATTCACAACTATGCCAATAACTTCATATGCGCATGAATAGGACCGGATTCCCAAAAATATGAGCGTATAAAATTTGTCATTTTACAAGTTTTTTTGTTAGCATTGGTACATACGTTTTAGATTGAAAGAGAGTCTTTATGCACCTCGTACGGCAAAAAATAGAAAACCTTTAGTGGAGCAAAAACTCAAATTTAATTAATTATTATAGGAACTGGTGTGTGTACACTGGACCATGCTCGAAGAATATCACTTTTAAATATTTTTAGTCGCAGCAACATTTTGAAATAAAATCGCGTGGACACTATCAGAACAAGCTTAAGATAACGCAGTTTTTCTGTATTAGATAATCAGAAACGCATTTTCGGATTTTTCCAATTTTCCTTACTTTATTCATAACACCATGATTATATCCATTGTGAAAATTAGCGGTGCTTGCAGCTGGGAAAAATATTTAATAATAAGTTAATTTTTAATGCTAAGATGTAAGGCGTCTGGAAATATACGTCCTCATGTGGAGAAAACGAAACTATTATTACAATACACACTAAGACAATTAGTTAATCAGCATGAAAATGGAGGCAAAATAAAATAACAAGGAAAATCCTGCATGGTCAAAAACCCAGAAAATGTCTACAATTTCTAGCACTAAAAGTTGCTTTCGGCAAACTGTTTGGTTCTTTGTTTGTCTGCCAAATTGGGTTTTATTATGTAAGAGCTGGTAAATTGAAATTAGATTTTTTATCTTTTACTTAAAATATGACAAAAACATGAAAGCTAAAAGAATGAAAGTAACTGTAAATTGAAAGGATTTTACTGGCAATGCCGATCCTGCCTAGACATAATGGTCCTTCCAATCGAATCTGTGTTTAAAGGCGATATTTCCCGACGATAAATCGGCAAATATGGCCGAGTCATATATTATCATAAAACGTCATTTAGTAGATTTATTAAAATCATCGTCCCGAACGGAATCCGGTTATGAGAGGTAATCATTTTTAAAAGATACTTATGGCTATTTGTAGTTTTTATAATCCGATTGATTGTTCCGAAAGGGGGGCCCCCAATACTTCATAAATCTTTCGCCAAAACAGAATTGTGCATATTCTCGTTGGTATGTGCAGGTTTAGTCTTGTGTGACTGGTTTTGTCATTCGCATATTGGATATTCCCGCATAAACCGTGTATATTTCCGACCTCTGAGGAAAGCTTCTTTGATGAAACATTTTATTCAATTTTTTTCTGTCAAGGTTGGGGTTCGAATCAATTGGATTTTGATTCAGCAAGAGTTTCATATATTCAAAATTAACTAAATAATATAAACATTCTAAACATGCTAAATAAAGCACTGAAATATCAGGAAACGGTATTCCGCAACCTACATGTATATGATGCTAAAAAGCGAGATAATAAATTTAAAATTTATTTTAATGTAACTAAAGCCCAAAATTCGTACTACGAAGTACGAATTGACAGATCTCCAACCAATAGAAACACTTTCGTACCATCGTATCATCGTACAAACGGATGCATGGGACACGGGCTTTAGTTACATTTAAATTAATTTTAAAATTTATTTGCACTTGTTGCTTTTCAACTTAAAATTATAACGTAATGTAGTCGTACCTTTATTAAGTTGATTAATTATTTGATCATCGTTAATAATCGGTCCACTCTAAATTATCATCCGAAACAGTAGTAACTGTCCACTATACAAGGTTATTCACGCTATACGGCACGTAAGTTTGCGGCTAAACCGTTTGATTTTTCAAAAGTATTATTTTATGAATTGTCCGACGCCTACCGGGCGCACATTTTAAAAATATTTGCGTAATGTACAGGGTGTCCCAAAAGCTCTAAAAGTATCAAAGTTGCGTTT
>NW_026017407.1:0-2143 GCF_020466585.1 Dendroctonus ponderosae
TGAGTACACATCACTTTACTGGACATCCAGCACGTTCAAATGTAGGCAAACAACTAGAGGAAAATGAATGGGAGACTCACCTTCTTCAAGTGCGTCATCTCCATCGGACACCAGCTCATCATCCGAGCAGATGTTGAGCACGTTGACGAGCATTTCTGTTACCTTCTCGCCGACAAACGGCAACGACCACGTGAAAACGTCCATGAAGTTGGGTAGCCAGTATGGATGCTGCGAAAAGTTGAACTGTCGAATATTCATCACGTTGTTCTCGTACTTGAGAACAGCTGCCTGCAACAAAAAAGCCAAATCGATAACGCTTTTCCAAACAGTTCGACAATTCCCTCACCTTGTTGTTGTAAACATCCAGATAGTTGGGCGCTGAGAATATCGTAATTAGCGATGGAAACCCGGTGGTTTGACTCTTTCGATACATCCTGTACCTAGAAGCAAGTGAAAATGCCCGTTAGGGCATCAACAACATCGTTACTTTAAAGCTAATTTATTGCACAGTGGATTCAAGTAAGTCAAGGAAACTATGTAGGTCAGAACCCTAAAACTGCAATTTAAGATACTTGTTGTTTTAAGCTGCGACTGCTAAATGGGCCCAACCGTTTTCCAGCTTTCTTAACTAGATGATGATTTAGCATTTCCTCGTTTTTCCCTCGCCAGCATCCCGAATTTACGAGCGCCGCTTCTAGAGCGCTAAGCAGCTTATTAGCGTCTGCCGCATCGATTTTCGCTAACGATTTCTTCCCCAGCTATAAATCCTAATTTGCAAACAATTTTCTCGCACGCATCGATCATAATGCAGGTTTTTCCAATAGGATACAGTAAAATAAGCGGTTTTGCAACGAAAAAACGCTTTCGGCCGACTGACGATCCCTCGACCCAGCGGAAGGTTCAACATAAATTCCGTGAAACGAGAAAGCCTTAAATCTTGGAAAAGTAAAGAAAACAGAGCGGGGCATTTGTCATTTCCGACTAACTTTTAGAAAAATACGCGACTTTTTCGAGTTTCCACGTTGGAGATTGGCTTTGTGCGCCACGACGAGTCTTGCTATGTAGGGTAGAACGTCATAAATATCTACTCGGCTCTTCATTCCCAATAAAATACAATTCATGAACTTGAGCACAATGAAAATGGAAAAGAAGTTGCTGCTAACTCTGATGCAAATTATATTAGTTAGAAAATTGCGGTCGCAGGAAGACGATTGTTATGAGAAATGTGGGGAAAAAATGTTTCAAACAACCAAAAATTCCACTTCTTAGATCGCAAATAGACAAATTCGCAACGGCCACACTTCCCTTTTGAATTTCGCAAACAATATTCGTGAATGTGAAACTGTAATCATATTATAGTGGTTCAAACAATGCCAGTCAAGTTTCAACGGCAAACAAAAACCCCCCTAAAAATAAATATTTGGGGCCGATGGAGGAGGAGCGCGTTCAAATGGCATGGGAAAAATGGTTTTTCTGGCGAAATTTAATCAGTCTAATGACCGGAGAATTCGGAATATTAAACAGAACCGAACTGTCTCGGGAATATGGTTCGCAGGCGAACTTTGATTATTAAACAACGTCAGCTATTGCAATTCAAAAGTGTCGCCAACTTTGCCAGACGAAACTAATGTTGATTTATTTTTGTATTGCGCCACTTTAAATTGTGCATTCAACCTTTATTCACAAACTGTTTGTTCGGTATTTTCGCCTCAAAAATGTTTGTCTTTAAAAAAGACATAATTTCCTCACGTCTTTTATTACAGATTGATAAACAGTGCAAGAGCACTATTTATCAATTTTATTCACAAACTGTTTGTTGGGTATTTTCGCCTCAAAAATGTTTGTCTTTAAAAAAGACAGAATTTCCTCACGTCTTTTATTACAGATTGATAAATAGTCCTCCTATTTCGCCATATATTGCCCGAACCGAACGTTCTTCCTCGGAAAGTGTCCGAAATCGTTGTTTTGTTGAACTGCCGTTTAAGACGGGAAGTTTGTCTAAGTTTTTAAAATTTAGCGACAAAAGCGCCGATTCTGCGTAAAATCGCGCAAAAACATCGTGGCAAACACACGAAAATCCATCCTTTGTCCAAGTTCTGCCGCGTTTTAATGTCATTTAGCGACAAATTTATTTCTGATAAAG
>NW_026017408.1:0-2346 GCF_020466585.1 Dendroctonus ponderosae
CTTTGTTGGGGTAAAGTGTAAGATTATTCAGACTAGATAGTCTAGACATTTTAAAGCATTTCACCTGTTTTGAGTGCTTTATTTGCAGTGTGCAAAGCTACAGTCATCGGCACAAGTTCAAGCTTGTGCGGCGTTTGGTGCGGAAAAGCGGCAAGTCGAGCATCCACCAGAAGAGCTCCACTGAGCGCTCCTTTCGCTTCCTCCTTGATCTGTCCAACACGCTGATCGAGAGCTCCTGGATATGGATTTTGTTGGTTCTCTCCGCCGCCTTCGTTCTCACCTGGCTGATGTTTGCTGGCTTTTGGGCCATCATTTCCATTGAAAACGTGGACGCCTCCAATGGAACGAGCGAAAGCTGCTTGGAAGGTATTTGAAAATCCCGACTTTTCGTCAAAAGTGCTTCTAGGCATAAACGGTTGGTAGAACTGGAAGTGGTCAGCAGTTCTGTCATTTTCTGTTCGTATGGAAAACGATTGACGTTCTGAACCAAACGTCAAAAGCTCCTAAGTGGCTGACAGTAAACGTCAGGCGGGTGAAAAAATCGCGATTTTTGGGCTGTAAACACGGCGCCCGGTCGGCAAATTCGGCAAATCAGTGAGGAAAGCCTCCCTTGGAAGGATAATATGCGGGTTTTCACAAAAAATTGCGAAAAAAAATTATGCAACTGCGCATTTAACAACAAACTGGTTCGGCGACAGTCGAGTGCGCTCGGTAACTCAGCCAGCCACGATAAGTACCTACGTCAAAATCTGCGGTCCAAAGGACCAAATTCATCACGTCAAATCGACGCGATTGTCACAAAACGGCGCCCAAAAACGACAATTCTTGCTGTCTGATTCGCTTTCACCCTTTAACAACCATCCTGCAGTACACAAAATAATTAAAAAAAATGTTGAAAAATATTTTCAACAGGAATCGAAAGTTTCTCCGGATATCTGCTGTTTAGCATCGAGACGCAAACCACCGTGGGCTATGGAGGCAGATACATCAACGAATATTGTCCAGAAGCGATCATTGGATTGGTCGTCCAGTTGGTGGTGGGGGCGGCTGTGGGCGGCAGCCTCATTTGCATTGTGTTCCTGAAGATGGTCAGCCCGACCAAGAACCGCCACTCGATGGTATGCTTCAGCAAACAAGCAGTGGTGAGGTTTCGAGAGATCCAAATCACCCGAAAAAAATGCATGTTAATGAACCTTAGCAGCGCGCCCCTGTCTGGATGGCTTCTAAGAGCCATCCAATCTCCTAATTTACATCTGAGCCGCATCTTTCATCTTATTACGCTACCTTTCGCATTACAGATTTGTCAAAGGGACGGGGAATTATGCTTAATATTCCGGGTAAGGGATTACGACATGCGATACGAATGCCATACGAACATCGTCGCCTATTTGGCTGAAGAAAGGGCCGGGGAACTATCACTCAGGGCGCTCAAGCTGGAAAAGCCCGGCATACTAATTTGGCCGGTCGAGGTCATTCATAAAATCGACGAAAGCAGCCCGTTATGGGATCTTTCGGCTAAGGACCTCATCCTGAAAAGGTTAGTGGCTCAGAACGGCTCAAGCTCTCCTAGATGGTTTTCTGAACAAATCTGTTCAATTTTATTGCAGTGTATGGCACAATCTCACGGCCACGGGCCCTGACCATTTCACTATGACTATGTGTGAATTTGGCGTTCCCGATCATCAAACGCCCACTGGCGACTAAATTATAACTACACTTTAACTAGTCAAATTTGACACTTATTTTGATTGGATGTCATTGTGACTTATTTTGTTTAGTTCTACCCTAAAGTGTCTAAGTATCGTTTAATGTGAGCAGTTCGAATCGAGCGACTCGTTCACCAAAGACACTGCACTAAAATTGAACTGTGTTTTTGCGAGTTCAACTACCGATGGTGGCGCTGCGAAACGTCAAATTACTAATTCTCGAGTGACAGTTGACAGTTGTCAGACTTGTCTATTTATTGGAGTTGATGACGTTTATCACATAAAGCATTACTTGCACACGTTTCGATCTATTCTATTTCATTAAAAGCTTGCAAAAGTTGACTAGAACAAAGCAAAACAAATCACAATCAGATGTCAAATTACTACTTAAATTGTAGTTATATTTGTAGCCCCCAGGGGGCGTCTGCACCAAGGGCGGATCCAGGGGGGGGGTCATGACCCCCCCCCATTCAATTCTCTATCCAACGATGCCAAAACGAATTCTGTGGCTTCGAAAAAAACAGCGTCATGTTCAAGTGGATTTTGCAACTCAAAAAAAACCACGCAAATCTAAAACTTCTTGAATTCAAGCCTTTTTTGAGAAAACTGCCAACATTTCCCCACCCATGGATCACTTTCT
>NW_026017409.1:0-2586 GCF_020466585.1 Dendroctonus ponderosae
TAAACCCTGATGAGTAGACGATAGCTTTCGAAACGCCCTTTTAAAATGGTTCTGATGAATTTTCAGATAGAATCAACCGTTGGCGAGATACAACGGTTTGAACTTTTGAGTCTTCTCATTATTGCTTCTCCTTCTTTAGAGGTTAGGAATTTTGTTTAAAGCACAACCAGTGAGCGACAGTTCGCGACGCACTCTCTAGAAAAACTTGAATAATTAATCAGACAGTTTGCACGATTTTTTCAACTATTGCCGAAAGTCTCAGTTTTAGCCTGGAAGGTTAGAAATTTTGGGTAAACCGTGATGAGTAAAAGATAGCTTTCTAAACGCCCTTTTGAAACGGTTCTTATGAATTTGCAGATTTAATCAACCGTTGGCGAGATACAAGCGTTTGAACTTTTGACTCTTCTCATTATTGCTTCTCCTTCTTTAGAGGTTAGGAATTTCTTTTAAAGCCCAACCAGTGAGCGACAGTTTGCGACGCACTCTCTAGAAAAACTTGAATAATTATTCAGAAAGTTTGCACGATTTTTTCAACTATTGCCCAAAGTCTCAGTTTTAGCCTGGAAGGTTAGAAATTTTGCGTAAACCCTGATGAGTAGCTTTCGAAACGCCCTTTTAAAATGGTTCTGATGAATTTTCAGATAGAATCAACCGTTTGCGATATACAAGCGTTTAAAACGCGTGGCTTCTTATTATTGCTTCTTCTTCTTTAGAGGTTAGAATTCGTTTTAGCAGCCCTCTACGAATATTCAGAGAGTTTAAACTGCTAAAAATTTGGCCCAAACCCTGAAGGTTTAAATACAGCCAACGAAACGCCCAATTAAAGTGGTCTTTGCGCTAAACAATCATTAAAATTTTGGGTGTGTTCCGGTTTTGCTTCTCTCGTTTAGAGGTTGGCGAAACAGTTATTGAAAAAAATGGGATTAAAATAAAGTGATTTGGGAGGAACGACAGCAATTTGTGTCGCTAATAAACACGGATTTTAATTGCAAATCGTCGCCTTGACATTCAGCTAAAGAGCACAAGCCTACGTTAAACAATAAACACTTCTATAGCCGATTGTGCCCATAAATCATCCAGCATTGTGCGAGTGTAATGAATAATGTTCTCGGTGAATTCAAGCAAAACCGTCGATTTTTCCTGGCTGGAAATTTCAAAGTTCAACTCGAACGTTTCCATTTTTGCGGATCGCGATCGCTATCGCGAGCCAAACTGCTCTGAAATGATAAATCAACATTGATCGGTCTTAACAAGTCTTCGGCTGACACACTGTCTAGTTTGTGCAGCAACAAATAAACATAATAAACGGACGCAGCCGAAGAGTGGACTCCATTAGAAAACCTCCTCGATCATTAAAGAGAAACGAAATTAAACATCGAAAACGGTTTAGTCTGCACATCAATCAGCGCCCATCGCTTCTTGTGCCACATTTTCCATTTGATTGGATCCATCAGGAATAGCTGTTTTTGTTCGGTTTTTTGAGTTTTTTTTGTTTTCTCCTCAAATATACACTGAGATTTTAGCTGCAACTGCGGCAAACTTCGTTATTTTGGAATTTCCGACTTTCTTAATTAGTAATGAATCGTGACTGAGAACTAGACAAATGTGTGAAGTGTGAATGATTGGTGTTTCTTCGCCGCAGGCCTCAAGCGCAATTTCCATAAGCGTTAACTCGTACGAATTAATTGAAATTGCAAGTGAGTAAAGCGCTATGGCCCTGCCAATGGATAGTCGAAAAACTTGGCTGATCGATCGGGGAAAAATGGGAAAACCTATAATTTCCCTATTTATACCGGGCGTGCGGTATGTAATTACTAACACGAGCAAACGCCCTTCCTAAACATAGAGAGCAAACAATTTAATAGGCCAAAACTGATTGAAGCTTCTGATCGAACCAGTGCGATACATAATGGTAAATTACCGAACACAATATAACGTTGTTTGGCCGATGGTAATCTGGTTCAGAAAAAATTAACTGGTTTAATGATGGCTTTCTGTGCCCGATACTGATTGGTGTGTTTTGGCGTACAAAGGAATTAATAAGGAAATCTTGGAATGGCCACGGCACGACTCGAGCCACAGTCCCAACAGAGTAGATCCGAACAGTCCCAACTCTAATTCAGGGGCGGATCCAGCTTTAAATTCAGGGGGGGTTGTGTAGAAAAAATACAGTCTTCTGTTGTCTATGAAATTAGAAAAATTATCGTAAGATTATTGCAAAATTTCATGTTTTCCGTCCCGTTTTGCATGTTTCTCGGACGCAAAATGACCAAGAACGCTCGTTTTTACATCAATCCAAAGAGAACTAAATGGCCTTTTTAGAAAGTGAACCATCGAGAAGGAAATGTTGGCAGTTTTCTCAAAAAATGCTTGAATTTAAGAAGTTTTAGATTTGCGTGTTTTTTGAGTTGCAAAATCCACTTGAACATGACGCTGCTTTTTTCGAAGTTTCTCAAGAATCATTCGAGCCACAAAACTCGTTTTGGCATCGTTGGATAGAGAATTGAAAAGTCGATTCAGTCGTAACAACGTGAGTGAGAAAATTCGAGCAGTTTTGACCCAGAAAGTGAAATTCGAATATCAGAC
>NW_026017410.1:0-2584 GCF_020466585.1 Dendroctonus ponderosae
ACCGTTTGCCCAGATATAACCATGATCCAGGAATTACCTAATCGGGGCGATCAGGGTTTAGAAGGGGGGCAGTGTAACGGAAATGGCCTGGAGTACTCACGTTTGGAATGGGGGATCGAAATTCATGATATTTCAGTAAATGGGAGCCCCATTTGGGCCCCATTTACTGTCAAATATGACACTGACAAGCGGGAAGTTTCGCACCTGTTCTGGAGATTTCTAGAACTATCTGGAATACCTGGAGAAAAGGATATAAGCGACGACGAGAACCAGACGGGGAAGAGTGAAGTGACAGCCGCGCCTGAGTGCAGAAGAAGTTAAACCCGCGAGTCGGAAATCCGTATTTTCCGTGTGTTATTGTTATCGTTTGTGAAGTTGACATTAATTTTAGAAGTTAGTTTGTTCCTGTTCCGTAGTTAAAGTTGTACCGAGTGGAATAAAAGTTGTAAGTTGAAGAAAGAGTTCAATACTCGGCCATCCACGGTACAATATGTATATATGTATATTGCTCATAACGTTATTTCTACACACACCCGTCGTGGTTTTTCTTTTCAATTAACTTGGTTACTAGAAACAAATACAACTTAAAATAAAAAACTAATTGTCACATTGTCCCCTAGACGAACTTATGTGGTTGGCAGGAGAGACAAATAGATCTTATTTGCTCATTTCCCAATATTCTCCTCCCCTTGAAGTAGCAGCTTCAACCGCTTTGAGAATCGGATTCAAACGGTAGAGGACTGACTTTAGTTGCTGACCTTGTAAGTATTCCGTTTTTAGTTTTAATTTTGTTATCACTCTTATTGTTCCATCAGATCCTGGCATGACCTGGACATTTCGACCCAATGACCAGTGTAGTGGCGGAACGTTATCTTCTTTCAGAAGCACCATATCGTTTTCTTTTAAATTTTTACCATGCTTGAACCACTTTGATCTGCTTTGCAATTTAGTTAAATATTCAGTTGACCATCGCTTCCAAAAGTTTTGCTTAATTTCATTACAAAATTGAGAAAAACTTAGTTTATTTCCAGTTACATTAGACACATCTTTTTCCGGTAATCCTGTCAATGGCTCACCTATCAAAAAGTGTGATGGTGTTAAGCAATTAAAATCTGATGGATCCGATGAAATTGGACTTAAAGGCCTTGAATTTAAAATGGCTTCAATTTGTGCCAACACAGTAGTTAATTCTCCAAACGTCAAAGTTAAATTACCAACTATTCTTTTTAAATGAACCTTAGTGGACTTTATCCCTGCTTCCCATAAGCCACCCCAATAAGGACTAACCGGTGGTATGAAACACCAGTCCATTTTCCTATTGACCAATTCCTCATGAATCTCTGACAAATTCTTTTGATTTTTGAAAATTAAATAAACGTTTTTAAGTGCATTATTGGCACCCTGAAAATTAGTTGCATTATCACTATAAATAGTATGTGGACACCCTCTCCGTGCAATAAACCTTTTAAGCGTGAGAATAAATGCTTCGATATTTAAGCTACTCACTACCTCAATGTGGATTGCTTAAGTAACCATGCAAATAAATAATGCAATATAAGATTTGCTGGTAACTATTCCACGTAATCTTGATTGTTTAATTTTCAACGGCCCCCCGAAATCAATGCCTACTTTTTTAAATGAACGAGCTATCGATACCCGGTCTGGTGGTAGTGCACCCCTAAATTGAGTGGCTCTTTTCGCTTTTAACCTGTGACAGATGACACATTCATTCACAACTGATTTGATTCTTTCCATTCCATGAATTATCCAATACCTTAATCTTAAGTTTGCTAACACTGTTTGAGTACCAGCATGAAAAAGTTTGAGATGTTTGAATCGAATTAATAACTTGACTGCATAATGATGTGCTGGTAGAATGATAGGAAACTTTTCCAATAATCCAAAAGATGCAAATCACTATCAGAGCAGTAATTTGTGTTTTTTATATCCGACATATATTGTGTTAAACAAATCAGTTTTATTGCCCTAAGTGCAGCAAGAGCAGTAGGTTTCATGCCTGCTCTTCTCCTAATTTGAGAAAATATATTTTCCAGTGCATCTTGAGACAAACGAGATCCTAACAAAAATTGGTATCCTTGTTGAAAACAAGGTTTCGCTATTTTCAGATATGACATCGTAGTTAAAATGGAACCTGTATTAAGAGGTTTCCATCCTTTGCCAATTACAGTTTGTTCTACAACTGTCACAAAATAATTCATGAATTTTTCTTTTTTCTCAAAATTTCTTGACGTAACTGAAGTTGGTCGTCTTCTAGAGTTAATCAGCTCAAACCATTGGCGAATAAATCTTAAAAACCATGCAGTACTTAGGGCATCTGCGGGTAATCTTTTTTGTATGACTGCTGTCTCTAAAGCTGCTGCCGTTTTTACAGATATGTATCTCATAGAATAACCAACATTCATTTTAGAAAAATGTCCTGGCGCTAATATCTCTTCAGTTAAGTATGTAAAGAGCGTAAACGTTTCTCACTTGCCATTTCAAAATTCCAGAGGTCTATAATATGTTTCCCACTAACTACATTTGTTGGTAGATCGTGCTCGTTTACGATTTCCATTGGTATATA
>NW_026017411.1:0-2531 GCF_020466585.1 Dendroctonus ponderosae
TTTACGTATTATAAACCTTATTAAAACAGACACTTATTTTGTCTAGCAAATCCAAAAATGCAATAATATACAGGACATTCCATTAAAAAAAACGCAACTTTGATACTTTTAGAGCTTTTGGGACACCCTGTACATTGCGCAAATATTTTTAAAATGTGCGCCCGGTAGGCGTCGGACAATTCATCAAATAATGCTTTTTAAAAATCAAACAGTGTAGCCGCAAACTTACGTGCCGTATAGTGTTAATAACCTTGTATAGTGGACAGTTACTACTGTTTCGGATGATAACTTAGAGTGGACCGATTATTAACGATGATCAAATAATTAATCAACGTAATGAAGGTGCGACTACATTACGTTATAATTTTAAGTTGAAAAGCAACAAGTGCAAATTAATTTTAAATTTATTATCTCGCTTTTTAGCATCCTATACATGTAGGTTGCGGAATGCCGTTTCCTGATATTTCAGTGCTTTATTTAGCATGTTTAGAATGTTTATATTATTTAGTTAATTTTGAATATATGAAACTCTTGCTGAATCAAAATCCAATTGATTCGAACCCCAACCTTGACAGAAAAAAATTGAATAAAATGTTTCATCAAAGAAGCTTTCCTCAGAGGTCGGAAATATACACGGTTTATGCGGGAATATCCAATATGCGAATGACAAAACCAGTCACACAAGACTAAACCTGCACATACCAACGAGAATATGCACAATTCTGTTTTGGCGAAAGATTTATGAAGTATTGGGGGCCCCCCTTTCGGAACAATCAATCGGATTATAAAAACTACAAATAGCCATAAGTATCTTTTAAAAATGATTACCTCTCATAACCGGATTCCGTTCGGGACGATGATTTTAATAAATCTACTAAATGACGTTTTATGATAATATATGACTCGGCCATATTTGCCGATTTATCGTCGGGAAATATCGCCTTTAAACACAGATTCGATTGGAAGGACCATTATGTCTAGGCAGGATCGGCATTGCCAGTAAAATCCTTTCAATTTACAGTTACTTTCATTCTTTTAGCTTTCATGTTTTTGTCATATTTTAAGTAAAAGATAAAAAATCTAATTTCAATTTACCAGCTCTTACATAATAAAACCCAATTTGGCAGACAAACAAAGAACCAAACAGTTTGCCGAAAGCAACTTTTAGTGCTAGAAATTGTAGACATTTTCTGGGTTTTTGACCATGCAGGATTTTCCTTGTTATTTTATTTTGCCTCCATTTTCATGCTGATTAACTAATTGTCTTAGTGTGTATTGTAATAATAGTTTCGTTTTCTCCACATGAGGACGTATATTTCCAGACGCCTTACATCTTAGCATTAAAAATTAACTTATTATTAAATATTTTTCCCAGCTGCAAGCACCGCTAATTTTCACAATGGATATAATCATGGTGTTATGAATAAAGTAAGGAAAATTGGAAAAATCCGAAAATGCGTTTCTGATTATCTAATACAGAAAAACTGCGTTATCTTAAGCTTGTTCTGATAGTGTCCACGCGATTTTATTTCAAAATGTTGCTGCGACTAAAAATATTTAAAAGTGATATTCTTCGAGCATGGTCCAGTGTACACACACCAGTTCCTATAATAATTAATTAAATTTGAGTTTTTGCTCCACTAAAGGTTTTCTATTTTTTGCCGTACGAGGTGCATAAAGACTCTCTTTCAATCTAAAACGTATGTACCAATGCTAACAAAAAAACTTGTAAAATGACAAATTTTATACGCTCATATTTTTGGGAATCCGGTCCTATTCATGCGCATATGAAGTTATTGGCATAGTTGTGAATGGTTCTATTAGATTGATTAAACTGGCAAGTAGCGAGACGAGTGGCTGCAATGAGGAAAGTAAGAAAAGGGCCTGGTGTGAACACCCCAAATCATTCGACGGCTGAATTATAAACGAATTAAACTAATGGAATATTTTTATGTATCGCTAAAGACTCTGGTCGGCAGCTTTATTCGATTATAACTGCGAATCACTCTTTGAAATAGTTCGGAGTAGAAGCAAGTAACGACATCGATTTAGAAAAATAACTGCATTTTTTGTTAACAACGGTCTTGCATTAGCTCATGTTTGAATTCAAGATTGCACAAACTGCTCCGAAATTCAACAGTCAATGGGCAGAAAGACCATTGGGTCTCCAGGTCTTTTCATAGGAATAAAAATGGCTTATATAGTATAACAGTCTAGTTAAACTTGTCAATTTGGTTTAATTCTCAAAGTAATCGGCTTATTTGCCACAGAAATACTCCAATACATCCCCTGTTGTTCATTGAAATTAAGTAAAGTGATGTCAACCTTCTGATCCTCAAGTACTTTCCATCTTCGACCACGTTCCATTCTCTCCCTTTTTATTTGAGAAAGTAACATCCTTTTTTGCTCGATCGAAATAAGCAGTAAACAGACATGGGGAACAGGGAGAGCTTTTCAGCTTAGTTATTGGAGTTCATCATCTTATAGCCCGAAGCTCAAGCCTGTCACATTGTTATGTGGGTGTAAATGGA
>NW_026017412.1:0-2428 GCF_020466585.1 Dendroctonus ponderosae
GCTCTGAAGCCTGTGAAACGTGAAACGAATTGATATATTCTGATTTGCTAGTCCGGGCGGTTTCAGCTTTGAGCTTCTTCTGACCCTGTTCGGGCTTATTTAAACCTTAAAAAATCACATTGCTTCTGAGCGCTCAACAGAAAATGTATATACGGAGATTGTGAGGAAAATCACTTGCGAAATACTGCCGCCCCCGCTGAACAAGTGCAAGAGTTTCCCGCTAGTGATTTTCCTCAAAAGACCCATTCAGCAGAATAACTCTGTTTTGATCATTCGTAGGTGAAGCTCCTCTAGCTCAGGAATTGTGCGATGAAACAGGCGGAGTCCATCCAAGCTGGTTATTGTGGCTTTGCGTGGCATTCGGGGTTTTGTTCTTGATCATGTTGATCATCAATATTTTCCTATGCTCCGCCATGACTTGTGCCTGCGCCCGAACTGAGATAATCGAAAAAGAGCCGAGTATAATTGAAGATTACGACCCATACCGCAGTTGGCATGGAAGCCAGTATGGTTCCAGGTAAATTCCGCTTTACTCAACCCCTTTGGTTAATCCCCTAGACTAAGACCAAGTCAAATTCTCTTAGACAATGAAATGAGACTTGAACAGGAATTGTTTGCTTTACAGGGCCAGCCTGAGGATGACTCCCTAGGAGTCAAAACCGGTAGGCAATCAGTAACTATACCCTCTAATTCGATACTGACTTTGAAGCTTAACATTTCCAAAGTGTTTGCACTTCGCCTGGAATTATTCTATGGTCACCATCTATTTTTTGCAATAACGGGAAGTGCGAGCATGTTAGATAGGTGCTCAGTAGTTAGCTTGCATTCTTCAGAAAAAACCAGGAAATCTACATTTAACCCATTAAAAATCGCGTTGTTTTAATGGGACTAATTTCACTTTTCTGCTAGATTTTCGGTAGGAATTCAGTGCACGCTTCCAGCGAAATTTGTTAGTGGAAATGGCCAGTAGGAACAATGGATTTCAGGCCAATTTTTTTATTATTTCCCAACTTGTACCTCTTGAAATTTTTGAGAGTAATCATCCAAATAATCCCTCATAGTTTAACAAAGAGTTGAAAGAAATAACCAAAGTAAATCATAAATAAAAAACGAATAGCCCTTGGCCGTTGGTCCAGGTTGCGAACAAATCTCTTTTGAACCAGCAGTGAGCAAAATTTCAGTAAACCTCAACAAATTTCCATCAGTAACCCCCCTTTAAAGCTTCAATCAGATTCTTTCTTAATCCTTGATAATTTACATTCCCTATGGTGTTAACTAATCCTCATGCTGACTGATGAACCTTTGCCAGTTGCCAACCATTTTCTGCATTGTTTTTCTTTATAGATATTCGCTAAATGGAGCCCCTCAGCACCCCAAAGGCTACACATCTGGGGGCTCAACACTGAACTCAGCTAGGTCGATTTCTTCCCATAGCGATCATTATGCCATCGTCCATTCCCGACCTGGAAGCAGGGGATACAACACGAAAAGTCGGGGTCCTCCTTCACACATTGGAAGTCATTATAGCGGCAAATAATTTAGGTTTTCGAGTGAAATTTTGTGTAAAAACTACCTTTAGAAACTGGCAGCTTGTTGCTGATGCTCGTTGATTAAATTGTAAATATTGGACATGAGTTTAAGGAAATTTGAGTCATCAAAACTCTAGAAGATTTGATTGTTTACCGAAGAAAGCAAAACTGTAATAGACGTTAAACTAGAAACGATGTGGCATATATTTGTAGTCTAAGCTATTAATTGTTACCTTTTATATTTTTATATTTAATAGGTTTTCTGCAATGTTTTAACTGTGCTTATTCAGCAGCGTACTTGTAACCGGATAATTCTGTAAATCAATTATACCTTATTGCATTACAATTTGCAACAACCATATTGTATAAAGTCTGATAATTATGTTAAATGCAATTTTTCTCTGTACATAGAGCGTTGAATAAATTAACTCTATTAATATAAAGTTGTTTATTTAATTATTTTCCTTAGCCGAAAATGTGTGCTCTTCTGTAAGTTTGAGGCTGTTTACAACTAGATATTGCTGGAAACATGTTAATGAATACAAATGGGATATTTTAGTTACAAAGGCAATGAGCCCCCTATTTACGAAGAGAAAAAAAAATGTAGTAGAAGTTTATAATAAGAAAATAATATAAATTTTGGGCACATTTTAAGCGGTTTTTGTGCGTTTCCCAGCTTTAGTCGACGATTTTTTTCTTTATTATTGACTCAAACACTTTATAAATGTAAATTTGTGATCTATTTGCGTCAAAAGGAATCGATTGAGCTAAAAAAACCCGGCATGTAAAATTTTGATTTTTGGTTGAAATTTTTCCAAGGGTGAGGGTCGATTTTTTGGAAAAATCAAAATTTCCTCAAAACGTCTTAAATTTTACATCATCAAAAACGTGGTAGAAGT
>NW_026017413.1:0-2571 GCF_020466585.1 Dendroctonus ponderosae
GTTTCCCGTCCCGTTTTTGCTCATATCTCGGAGGCAAAATGAGCAAGAGAGTCGTAAAAGTCGTGATAAATTCGGTTTTGGGTTGGCATTTGCGCTCTTTGTGAACACTTCCTTTCCCTATGGATGTGATTGGCATTTTTCCAAAAGGCAAAGTAGACTGAAAAATTCCGAACAACCGTTCAAGATAATTTCTGCTTGATATTAGCTGTTGTTTCAACCTTATCGAAAATGCTCTTGTTCTTCTTCATCAAATTAATCATTATTATTGTCGGGTTATCAGAAATGCACGCCGTTCGCCTTTCGAATCGACTTGTGTAACTTTTTGACTTCCGGATTCTAGTTTACGATCCAGGGGTCATCTTGTACCATAACGACTTTATCTTGCATATAAATCACGTTTTTTTTCGTAAACATCATGATATAATAAAGGCAACTGATAAATAACGTATATTTTTATCAATGAGCTAAAATTTGCATACAAATCTATTGTCATACCGAAAGGCGCTGAATCAGTTCAGGAACGTCCCTGGGTTATTTTCGTTTGCTACAGGAAAATGAACGAAAAAAATAGATCGCCTAATTATGGGTTGCTGGTGAATAATGAATGCGGACAGTCGAACCTTCTTTGAGGGTGGAATTCCTGAATAAACTTTTCGTCGAGTGCGTGGATTTCCAAATAGTGAAAACCAGTTATTTCACCCCACGCGTCAATTTGCATGTTTTATACGCGTTTTTCGGGTGGCCAGCACTGTTAATTATTGCTTGCTTTATACCAACGAGCCATTGTCTATGTAATTTTTATAGCGCATGCATAAATAACCAGCGCTTGTTAACATTTGTAAACGAAAAGAAATAATCTGCTAAAGAAGCTCGTGAAAAAATTATCCAAACGCATCTGAAATTTGGTAGCGTGAAAATTAAGCGGATTCCTCCATAGGCCTTGTGCGTGAATTATTAAAGATACCAATTTTTGCGTGTCGAGTAAACCAAATGTAGCATTGTCATTATCGACGTATGCCTGTTTACTATTTCATAAATCGGCATAGGGAAATTTGTCGCCAGACGCTAAAAGGTTTTTTTCCTGTAGGTTGAAAGCAATTTGGGTTAATAGTTTTGGCCGTTATTTTTGGAGATTGTCCGTTTACTTATTAATAATAATTACGGCAAAGTGCTATTTATATGGAAGGGCGTTTATACGGCAGTAATGACTAACAAATATTGAATGAAACTTCGACGTTTCCATGTTTTAGTCCAGTTGGTTGTTCAACCGGCCAAATCCTTCGCACTGCCAATTTTCCTTTACTCGGATAA
This sequence comes from Dendroctonus ponderosae, assembly GCF_020466585.1. Lineage (NCBI taxonomy): Eukaryota > Metazoa > Arthropoda > Insecta > Coleoptera > Curculionidae > Dendroctonus > Dendroctonus ponderosae. The sequence goes on from NW_026017413.1 coordinate 1,312, forward strand.
AATAGGCATCAGTTTCCATAAAGCTACTTTTATGGCCACTTGCCGTCCCATTTTCACCTTGACCAAATCCGCTTTTATTGACAAAGCAGCCGAAAACCGGCAATAGACTGTTTCCTAATAGGGCATCTAAATCCCTTTTGATATCGATTCAATGGATGGCGAGAAATGTCAGTAATTCAGTATAAATTTCGAATGACTATGCCACAGCACGGATTATCGCCTTCCCTTTTCAAGCCTATGTAAATAGCGAGAAGTCATGCTAAACGACCAATCTTATGAATGCATTTTTTTCATATTTTCTGCTCAGTTTAGTCATGGAATAACATTTTCTTGTTCTTTTGATGCAAAAGACGTGTGGATCTTGATGCAAATACGGGGTGATTCTACCGTTTCGTATTCTCCATTGAATTCTTAGTACGATTCAAGTAACATGGGCTTATGCTATACCTAAACTCAATAGTTTCCGAGAAATTTAGGAGACATTTTCGAACTTTACCCGGATCTTCTCTTTCAACTCCTGCAGATTCTTTGGCCTGTCAACAAAAACTTTCGATTTGAGGTAACCCCCTAAAACCGAAGTCTATCAGAGATAGATCTGGCGAACTAGGAGGTCATTCAGCAACCGACTTGCAAAAGTTTGATCCAAAAATGTGCGAGTTTTTTGACTGGTTTCGACCCAAAAAGCCCCCAATTATGCAAATTTACGATGTTTGGGGCATTTTGAGAAATTAGATTTTTTTTCGAAACATCGACCTCCACTCTTGTGAAATTTTCGGAAAAAAATTATAATGTCACATTCTAGTTTTTTTACTGCTTTCGACCTTCATATGCCAGATTCTTGACTTCTTTCGACCTAAAATTTTTCCCAATTATGAAAATGTCCCGTGTTTGGGCATTTTCAGAAATTTAATTTTTTCGAAAACATCGATATCCACCTTATGAAAGTTTCCGCAAGAAAATGAAAATTTCACATTCGAGTTYTTTRCTGCTTTCGACCTAACGATCTTCCCRATTAKGAAAATTTCCGRTACCGGTGTTTGGGACATTTTGAAAAATTTGATTTTTTCGAAAACATCGACATCCACTCTCATGAAATTTTTTGTTTTTCGGGCAAAAAAATCACMTGCGAGGTTTTTTACTGCTTTCAACCTAAGAATCTTCCAAATTATAAAAAAATTCCGGTGTTTGGGGCATTTTGAGGTGCGATTTTGATTTTTTCGACAACATCGACATCCACTCTTATGAAGTTTGGGCAAAAAA
>NW_026017414.1:0-42917 GCF_020466585.1 Dendroctonus ponderosae
TTCCTACCACGTTTGTACGATACACACAGCACAAGGAGATACAAATGGAGCAGGAGTTAATTAACTGAATACGAGAAGCTGTTTGATAAGAGTGGATAATGAGGAGATTACACAGGCACTAGCTTGTTTGGAGTTAACCATTCAAATGTTTGGTGTTGTAGGGTTTATTTATAAGCACCCATATTCGAGATTATGAGAACAGGTTGATATTTCGTCAACAAATCTTGTTGAATTTACCGTTTGTCCTTGTCTATCTTATTGTCAGTCTGTATAATTCCATGGTTACCGGAGTTTTAAATAATTACGAAGCCACAGGTATTTGCGCAATGTTAATTAGGCAGATTACCTTGAAAAACATTGCTGCCGTATTTCTGATATAGTTTTTTGCAAATTTCTCAGTTTTTAATAACAATTAATTTATTTTACTATTTTTTCTGTAGTCCTATAACAGCGCCAGATAACACCTCCAGAGGAATGACGCCAATTTTGAATTACCCTGTATATATCACTATATTGGGAAAACAATTGAAAAAGTGGATAGCGGGCACTTAACAGATTTAATTTATGTATTGTAAACGAGAAAAATGTTCTTTTCGGGAGCGAGTCTCACACTTTGTTGCCTCCGGAAATACCCTCCAGAGCAAGTGCATTTCTGAATAATTCTGTTTACGGTATAAAATAGATAACACATCAATAAAGCATTTGGTTTCAGAGACAGATTGGAAGGACCCGGTATATATTCTGATATTAACAATCTGGGAAAGCTGAATGCTTTTCCTCAATATACCCACATAGATTTTTCAGTTTAGCGATAACAGGAGTGGAAGATATATTCCTAAACTTTATCCCATTTATGAAATTAATTCCCGAAGTTTGCCGAGGACCTGAATTTCTATTATCGTGGCGAAATTTACATAAAACTCATTTAGAAAGACAATAGTTGATTACATGTCGTCGGAAACCATAACTGGATTTTGTGGTGCGAAACGGGATCTGATTTCATTATTGCATTTAATAAAATAGACCACTTCTCTTCGTAATCTCTGCTAGGCTGCCATTATTGGTTTGTTGCTTTTGGAGTTTCCAATTAGAATTTTATATGTAGTTTGCCTAATTTATTAATAGAAGGAACCTTACAAACAATGCGAAATTAACACGAAGTACAAAGCAGAATAAAATTGAAATAAAAACTTAGCAGTAGTACTATAGAACAATTAATCTCAGGCTAAAAATTAAAAGCACTACCGGAACTTTTAATTAATAAAAACGTCGTTATGACTGAAATAATATTCGCTCTCTTCCACTGCTAAATATCCAATTACGTTCCAGAGGTCTAACGTTAAAAAACAGGGGAAAATCTTAAAAACTCATTTACGAGCAAGGCGAACTTTTATATTCCTAATAAAATTAATGAGTTCATATTCTTTCCTAGAGTTTTAATTTAATGGACAGGACTTTGCTTTTAAAAAATAAAGTTTGTTGCATTATAATGGAATTTTCATGTTAAGACTTGAATTGGGCTTTCAAACTTTCGTCACAAATAAGAGTACAGTTTAATACCTTATTAGAGCAACTCTGTTTTGGACTGTTGGGACTGGTTATTTTTTGCATTATACGCAAACAAACAACGTTTTCGTCTACCGTCTCAAAGTATTTCATTCTCATGTCTTAGTGTCTAGAGTCGTCGACTCAGTTACTTCTGTTTTATTCTATACAAATCAAAATTTAGCATCAGCGTCACTAGAGTGCAGTGAAGCATCACTAGCGAACTGAACAAAGCACGTTCTAGATATTTTGCTACATAAAGAGTGAGTTTAATTAGATTCACTGACGTCTAGTTCAATTATTGAAAATATATTGTAGTAAACTAGTTCACTGCCTAATAACCGTAATTTGTTAAGCCGCTTTGCGACATGTAGGTAGTTAAAGAAATCAGTTAAGCTGAAAATAGACCCAACTTGCGACTGGTATTAAAAATGCATTACATCTTCATTAAATTGGCAACATAAATTAAACTGAAATCTTTCAGACCGGAACATCCGACGTCAACGCAGTTTCGGAGTTATTATGCACTCGGACATACCATCGGCACAAGAATAGCTAATGCCCTAACATGGCCATCAATCATAACGTATTCATGTCGACAGTGTCTGGCGTTTATTTAATTAAAATTTAATATAGATTGAGGATCTTATTTTTGTAATAAACTCGCTGTATTGGAAACCACGTAGACTGTGACTGACGAGGCGATCGGCAAGCTAGTTTGCATTCATCTTGAATGTTAAAAAACCAAGACCGCATTGAAGGAAACAATGCCAAACAAAGATAAACAGGTTTCAGTAGGACAATACAGAATTGAACCAAACGAGAAAAAACATATCGTCCAAATTCACTATACACTGGATTCATCTGATAAAATTGGCGGTATTTAAATCGTGCATTATATTTATATACCGCATTGTTTATAATGTTTACTGTCTGTACATTTCAAAATAATTCGTACTATGTAGATTGCAGAACCTTAATTTATTCTGGTCTTATTTTAATAAGCAAAGTGATTTACACAATAAATAAATTATGTATAATTAGATAATATCAACTAGCAAGAGTGTTTTAACTACAGCAAAGCGGATTCAAATTGAGCAAATACTCTAATAGTACAATGAATTTCTCTGAGGGCTCACCGGGAAAGGCAACCAACATTAAATAAATTTCGTTTTTACCCTGATTTCGTCAAAATTTTACAAATAGATTATTAGTAGTTTTTCTATTCAAGACTTATAGTACAGTTCCTTTTCAAATAGCACTACTATACAGCATGTTCCGTTAGGATGCAATGGCTTGACGTCTAGACCGTTAGATATAAGTGAAAAATGAAAATATCGTGGTTTTTACATTTTGTGATCAACATTTTCGCTATGTTCTTTTGTGCGTAAATTCGGAAAGAAAGTTAATTTCAGTATTAGTTTCCCTCGCTTTCTCCAAAAATACACACTATGTCCGCTAAATCACCAATTTCCTGACCGGATCTAGAATCAGGGACAAGCAGTTCGAGAATTTCCCTAAATTCTTCTTAATTTCTTAAACTATCTGATAAAGAAGGCCTAAAATACACAGAAAAAGATGGCAAATAAATGTGGCTAGAAAACAAATTTTAGTGTTGTTTGAAACATTTGAACTTTCATAATTCGAAGAACACACACCTGAGCAGGTTTGAAGCAATAAAACTTTACAGTCAAGGGAAGAAGGTCAATTTCTTCCTTTAATAGCCGACCAGAGAAGCAGGTTGCTATCTTTTACCGTTTCTAAAAAATTGAATTTTCAAAATATTCTTTGCAACTGTTGGCAAGAAAATTAAAATTGTCGGGAAACAATAGAAGCAGTGGGGTATCAAATGATTGGAAACTTAATGGAGATTAAGAAAAGGGAAAATTTGAATGTGCTACTAAAAAAACCAAAGTAAACGACGGAAGCGATTTTATAAGACTTTTAGTGTAGTGGAAAATAAATTGAGGTAACATTGCCAAATTAAAGAGCCACAGCAATTTTATTTTTTGCCAATCTCGAACCGTTTAGAATTAATGAAGCCATTTCATACCAATGGGACACCCTGTATAGCGGGCTGGGATCGAAAACTCAAAAATTCAATTGATTCGTAAAATCTAGTAATACTATTGGCCTTCTTTGCGAATACTTTCGGTAAAATGCGCTAGCGTCTGAGGACATTACGCTTTCAATAATTGCAATAGTTAAATTCGAATGTTTTAGCTTATATTCTTATTTACTTTGATGCTTTATATTCCAATACTTTATTCACAATTGAAACTTTGGAGAGTAAGTTTTGTACTCATGACCTCAAAAATGAGACACTTTATTTGCTCCTTTCCTCCAGGAGTTCTACTGGTTCTGGCTGGCTCAATTGAATATTGTACTGGAGGTCACGTTGTCTTAACTCTTATTTCTAAATTATTTACATTTAATTTCTGAGAAATGATAAATTAGAAAATACGGATTCAAAAATAAAAAGCGGCAGCACCTCCTAAACAATACAAAGATGCTACCGACTATTAATGGGTTGGAGTTTTTTCATATGGTTGTACGATGATGTTGTGCATTGTTTTCCTTTAAGATTTCGAGATCTTCTAATTACTCAAGGAGCGCAAAAGCAATTGTGGCTTAGACAATATTAACCAGCAGCCACGGCCAATAAATGGATGTTTAATTATAGATATTTGCGGTTAGTTTTTAAATTGTGCTCTTCAAAACTTAGAATGCACATCTACTTTTCCCAAGAAAATTTAGGACTTCTCCAAAGAAGTCCTAAATCGGACAAATCTTAGAGATAATGCACACACCAGAGCACTGTGCTATTTTCAAGTGACATGTTTCTCTTGAAAAGTGAAAGTTGCCAGCGAAAGTGCCTGCTACTAGTACTCTGATTGCCAAACTCGTACTGCCAGTACTCTTGGAAAAGTCTGAAGTAACTCTTCATGGAATAATAGCTAAAGCATTTGCGTATATTATCCAAAGCCGAATTTTAAAAAAGGACGCAACAAATAAGAGTTGAAGAAGGGCTTCAGGTGTACTTTTCTCACAGATCATTTTCCAGATTTTTCAAGATGAGCAGTTCTGTGATAAATTGTGCAGATGTGGGAAAACTCATGCTATGAGTGCCGCATAGGACTCGAAATTTTCAAATTAAAAACTATAATGGAAGTGTATTCTTCTAACTAATATTAAATTTTCCGTTAAACATTCGCAACTCTTAATCCAAATTTCATTAATTTCAATGCAACTCCCTTCATTAATAATTTACCTACATACCCATATATTCCAATTGGTCAAAAATCAATAGCACCAAATAGTTTAATCCCACGACAGTCGGTATCTTTTGTCTGAAATTATACCCGTTTCTATGCAGATGGTTGAAACAGTTTTCCACCAACATTCCAATTTATCGATATGTTTTTTTCACCATAAGTTCGAACTTACCTTCAAAAACCTGGAGGGTCGCCTCAGCACTAACGGCATCCCCAACGCCATTCTCAGCTACACATTCGTACATAGCATCATCTCGACCCGCCTTAACGGGATCGATTCTCAGCAGTGCCCCACCATCAGGAAAATCTTTCACTTGGTACCGAGTCTGAGAACCTGCAATATATTGATATAAGCACATTTGTGGCATGCAATTATAAAACGCGTCTAGCAACAATGTTATTCACGTGTTTGAGGAAACAAGGCCACAGAAGCAGTGAAACGATTAAACAGCCATAAACCTTACATATTGCTTTATTCATCTGGGAAATTACGCTTTCTTTTCCTTCGTTTAAATTTTCCGCTTTTTCTCCCTAGAAAACTGCAAATAGTGACGTCTCAGGAAACAACGGTCTTCCATCCACATAGTGGGATTAACCGTTCTTTAGGATGGTTTTATTTTCTGCTGTCGCGACCGCTTAAATGCGTTCTTTGGATTTACGACCGGTTAGGACGTGACTTTATATTCATTTTTAATTTCGAATGCTTGTAATATATGTGAAACATGGAGATCTTAAATAGAAACATTCATTCGTTAAGCACATGTAAGGTTTCCAGTAAATCCGCAATAATACCCGCTACAGTGTGTATCACTTATAATGGAAAAACTCTTGTATTTTATTTATATTTAGTAGCTTATCTAGAACGTCATGAGCTTAATTGTTTCGGGTGCTCTTTTCTAACTTCAGATCATCCCAGCCTCTTACGAATTTGCGAATAGGAACAATTTTCTATATTTTGAGATGAGATTTTCTATCTTAAGTTTCGATCATCTACACACTGTAGTTTCTTGACCAATCGCAGGATTTTATGATTGAAATAAACTTACCTGATACTTTTTTGCCATTCTTCCTCCATTGAATTTGCGGCTTTGGATGTGCTTTCGCTTGACAATAAAACCCTGCTACACCCCCAGCTTTAACTTGCTGGTTTCTCGGCTTGGTAACAATTTCGGGAGGATCTGAAACCAATACTTCCAATTAGATACAGATAAGGATTCTGAAATATAATGCGCTTATTTAATTCAATCAAATTTTCATCTGTGTTGGAATGTCCATTACTAATCCTGCTTTACATTAGTGCTATTTTCAGCCATTGCCAACTTGAACATATTCAAGGCTGGCTTTCCATAAAATACTCTTATTGGCAAGTTATTGATTTTAGAGTTCGCTAGAGCATATTTACCAAGAAATATTTTACGCTATTTAAATTCCAGCAGAAGGTTGTCTTATGCAAATGAAATCAAACAGGTTTCCCGTATTATTCGTGCTAAAATTCCGAGAAATTGTCTGATTTTAGGGTTGGCATTCGGATACGAAACAAATTACGCAATACAATCGTTCGAATTGCAAATGAGACATTAACCGGTCCCCTGTTTTTGATGAATTGCCGCGAAAAATACATTTTTGATGTAAATGATCACAAGTTCATTAATATTTCGGCTTCTCCCTGTGCTACTTCGGATCTAAAAAGTCCATTAATTTGATACAAAAAATGAGGGAATCATTTTCGCTATCCTAAATATTTATTCTGAAAAAGAGACCAATTTCTTATTCAACGTCTTTCAACGCATGCGAAAAATTGTACGGACGAAGGGTGCAATAATGCAGAAATGCCAACAAGTGACCCAACATTCCACCCGAACCAGACTAAAAATATTCATCAGCAGTTTTGTAATTTCCTGAACTGGTTAGATAAGACTGTGCCATCATTGAATGTGTCTTGTTAATTGATACCGAACCTTAATTTACCTTATCAAGATTTTCATAACGTTAAACGTAATTTATTAATTTTCCCGGAGATGGTGATATTGTGGATAATTGATTTCTGGCACGCCATCGACTAATTTAAGTATTCCTACTTTGAAACAGACAGTTAATAAAAGTGGTACTCGCAAGGCAATTATATACTAGTTAGTTAATTGAAGTAATGAAACAGTGTTAACAGGACAACATTAATTGATAGGATGTTTGCAGTAAGACGACGAGGATCCTTTTTTTAAATAATTGCCTGCAATCGACACAATATGTAATGCTTATAGTAAGACGAACAAACGTTGATTTGAACTCACTTGGGATTTAGTCCATGTATTTCAGTTTTTTCAATTCCCGCAAAAAATTATTCACAATTGGATTTATTTAATAGAGAAGGGTATCTATGCTCCGAAAATTAAGTCGCATTGGCATAAGGTGGACAGAGAAACGAGATGCAAATACGTGCACATATTAGCAAAGTGAAGAAATACACGCCTCAGAAGAGAAGAAATAACGGGAAAGTAGTTAGGAAGATCAACATAATAATCGCCGCAGAGAAAAACAAGAGTTATAGAGCTCATTAATATAAGAGCGGCAGAGCATTAAACATGAGAAGTCAGTTTGCCTCTTTGAATACTGAAAGCCAAACAGAAGATCCAGTTGGATCATTCGGAGTTAAAGTTTTGAAACATTTTTATATGAATGTATGAATCTGAGCTGGTTCTTATTGATGCTGGCAGCGATAATGTGGATAAGAAGAAGTTGATGCCTATCACTGTAAAAGTGTATGTACAAATATGCACATTTCTCTTCTAAATAGTGACAAAGATCCAGAAGAAGTTGTAATGCAAACTCTTAAAGTTCAGAACACTAATTTATTAACTAATCCAAGTGCTGCTCTAGAAGATTACCATGAAACACCTTAGATAATTTTAATGAACTTGCAAAAATAGCCAGAGAGAAGCTGAGACAGTTCACTTAAGTTTATCAGTAGCACAGCTAACAAATAGTTCGGGTAACAGAAGCTACATTTTTTTATTAAAAACGCATAAAATAACAGTAAGTAAAACTTTCAACATCGTTTCGGTTTCAAGTATTTTTACAGGTGTTGCTTAGGAGTTGCATATAATTCAATAGCAAGCGCAATTTTTTTCAGCTGAATAAAAATATGACAAAAATACGAATCTAAACTTCGGACGCTAAAAAATGTTAAGACCATGTTGCAGTGTTTGAGTTTCCAGAGATTTTTACCAGATATTGCACTTAAAAAATGCCAAATTTAACACTAATAAAAAGCGCATTCTATGCGTTCAAACTTAGGACAAACAAACTCATTGTCAATGATGTCGCGAATGAATCGGAAACAGATGAAAACTTTTCTAATGACCAACTTGACACTGTGAGCAATAAAATCAAACTTGGAAATAAAACCCCGTATTTTCTTAAAAATCAAAATTAAAGGAAAAGTTTTCCAAGGATAAAAAAGGTGGAATTTGGTCGACAAATCCCACTTAGTTAAATATGTGGTTACTTAAATAACCACATATTTAACTAAACTTGGTTAATTTTTTAAAAATTAATTTAACTAAACTAACTAAATATGGTTAAATTTTTCATTAAACCAAAATACACATCTAAATTACGAAAAAACCTGTTGAATATTTAGGTGTTTTCAAAATTATTTACATTGTTGATCTACACAATTGCATTTTCAGTCACCTGGTGATACAAGCATTTGATTTAATAAGATTTGGCATCACAAAACTGCATCAATTTTTCATGGATAGTAGAAGATCGTTTCATCAGTTACACTAAGTAATAATTTAGCAAATGAGTTGGTAAATCGCAGTTCAAATCCGAGACAATCCGCAACAAATTGGTGGGCTCAAAATGCAGCCAAAACGGATAAAAAGGCTTAATAAAAAATAAATAACTCCCATTTGTCAACTGGACATTACGAGCAAAATCCATACGGTCATTTTGCAATGTACCTGTATTAAAGATTTTTCCGCATCGGGCGTTGCAAATCAATTAAATTGGCGTTTTCGAATTTGGATCCGACGTTTTCCATCAAACGTTATCTGGAAACTCATTTATTTACACTGGGCATGTTTTATATTTTAAACAAACCAAAAATCAATTTGCGATCGGAGCGCCAAATAAATGATTCCGGCTAATTTCCTACAGTGGGATGTCAGTTCGAAAATGCAACTATCATTTGCCAATTTTTTACGGCGGAAATAGTCGGCCCCTAAACATTTGGTAGCAATTCATTCATTAAACTATAAACCATCGACTATGTAAAATGGTTAAACATAAATTTGAAATTCGATTGCTAAACAGAATGGTGCCAAAAAAAAGATGAGGTTTTGAAGAAAATAATATTTTAAAAAATGGAACTAATTTTTGTAATTAATTAATGAGGGCTGTTTACAAGCAATTTCTTTGACCAATTGAGGCCAAAGAAGAAGCAAATGTCTTGCTTCTTGTTTGGCTGCCACTACATAAATTATTTAATATCCTGACATTTGAAGGATTATTACCTACTCAAAAACCAATCGAAAAGTGTTCCGAAATTTAAAATTCAATATAATTATTTCAAGAACAATACGATTTCTTGTATAGACACAACTGCTTAAGAATAATAACATAATAAAAACGCTACTAACCCAACAATTCTTACAATAATGCATATCCTCTATAGTCTCGAAAAACTGACGTTACTGTTTCACTTGATAAACTTATAATAAAACCTCTGAGTAATAAATTCTCTGAAAACAAAATATGAAAGCAAACCAGGCAAAAAATAATAAATCTACATGTTTGATAATCGGCATTGCCATATGGAAACATTGAAATCACAGAAAGATTCTTTCGCAATGTAACTTTTCAAGTTGAGTAACATTTCCGTTTAATCCGAGTATCAAAGGTCATAACTTTTATTCGCCGAGCTTTTCAAACGAGCTAAAGGTTCGTTTTGTGTCTTTTTATTTGTTTTAAATAGCTCGGTAAAACGGAATGAAAAAATTGGAAAAATAATTTCCATCCCGTTCAACAGGTGTAGGTAGGTTATTTTTGATAACCGGTGCGGTTATTTTTTATGCAAAGCACTGGATATTGTGGAAAAAGCTATTCACACGTGCCCTTTTTAATGCGGGGTGGACGCTTTAAAAGCTATATTTTTTAGGTTTATACATATAGTGTGAATTATTTTAGAGCTATTTAAAGAATAATTTCTTCAATGTGGGCAAATAAATTGAATTAAATATATGAAGAGGTTTATTTGTTAAATGGAAATTTCTAATATGCGTTAGTTTTCCTTTAATAACGCAGGATTCTGAAGGACATTTCATTAAAATATAATCGAGAAATTACAGGATAAGCTCAAATTAATTAAAAAATATAAACTTATGAACAATACTATTCCAGTTTAATCTTCTAATGTTATTTCTTCAATTTCCTTCTTGCACTAATTTATTGTTAACAATTCAATCGGGTATTATGTATTTCCGAATTCCCTATCAGTACCGGTAATACATTAAAAAAAAATGTTCACGACTTGAAAAAATATGAAGCACTTATTTTAATGACGCATAATTGAAACCGTACTGAAACTTTTGTAATTAATGAAGTCGACGAAAAAAAAAGGAAAAAGTGAAACTTTTAGCCCAGGCAAAACAAATAATTTGTTAAAATACACCGTAATCTGATTAAACCGGCTTAGAGTCGCAATGTCAAAGTAGAATGATGAATTGTTCCTCGACTTTAATGTTCTTTATATAACAAAATTGTTTCATGATTTATGGGATTTTAAAGAAATAATGTAGAACATGGGGGTTTGGCGATAGCTTATAGGTGGGTAAATACGGTGTTCTAATTTCGGGTTTGAGGCTGAACTGAGCGTGCAAGGTTAGTTCAAAGAACTAACGAGGGACTGGAAAATTACTTTAAAATACACCTCTTATTATTAACCAACACAACAATTTATGCTTGGAGCCAAATGATTTTCCAACGACTTTTTTACTGTTAGCCAAATATAAAACCGTCTGCACGTAAAAATATAACAGTTTTAAACGAGAGCAGCCCAAACAACACTGAAAGTCAATGTTTATATTTACGGAAAAGTTTGCAATAAGCCACCGACAAACATTTGTTTGCTGCAAAGTACCAATTTTTACAACGGCGCTTTCAAACAAAATTCAATTAGCAATATAGCAAACTACAACTTTTTTAATACGAATTTTCAGAGTTAAGCATTGTTTCAACATGATTATATAATAAAGGTGAATTTTTTAATGAAACTGCCACATCAGTTTCAGCATTTGACTGTGTGTTTTCTTAAGATTCGGAATGGAAGCCGTTGTATTTATTTAATACTTATTTATAGATCAACTGGCCGATTGTCCATTAAAAAAAATCCTTTAAACCTGTTCATACAGAGCATACGCCGAGGTTTCCGATACTTCGTATACGAATTATATTAGTCTATTATATTCAATTCTTTTCACATCTGCTGAATTTCAATGTTTTATGAAATACCGGATTATGCGTATCTGCTCAAGAGTGAATTACATTTTTGCAACCAGCGAACATGGTAATTTATTAATTAGCAACTTGGTTTGAACCGGGAGAAGTTGCTAGTTGTGGCAAAACTATTTTCCTTTAAATTTGTGCCTATATTTTAAGAATATATATTTGGTGTTGTGAACTTTTTTGTGTTATAAATGAAAATCTTTTGATAATGAGATTGTGGTCTGACGTTAATTATACTAGAAAGGCGAAAAGTCATCATATTTTAAATGCGGATCGGAACGTGGATTTCTTAGCTTAAAAAAACAAAACAACAGTTTTAAAAACATATGTTTACAAATTCAGCCAAGATTACTTGGACATGATTTACTCTGATATGCAACGGGTTGTTTTTCATATAATCCATCGTTAAGGCAATTTGAAAAAAGCTTTAAACGCTTATTAATTTATTAGCTTTCATAATTTTTTTAACCAGCTAATACTACTTCAAGCGGTTAATTAAACTTTCTATATTTCGTGGTCTAGTGAGAATTCAGGAACAATGAAAATAATAACTTATGCCTAAAATTTGCCATATAATTCATTAATATTAGATAATAGGCAACTTTCAAATTACCAATACAACTTTTCTTTTGTATATAATACAATTATTCTGTATGTAGTGCAGAAAAAAATACTATTCCAAACTAAAAAATAGTGAAAATTCTTGAGCGAAGTAAAAAGTAGCAAAAGTTCCGTTCCGAAAAATAATATTTGTTATTTCTTGACAAAACTACTTCAACTTGTTTAGTACACGTTGCCATTACAAATTGCAATTTGGAGTTGACAGAATTCGCGAAGGAAAAAATAATAAATCAAATTTATAATAAACTTGTAAAATTCCTTAACTCCAGTCTTACAAAAATTATTAATCGACGTAATTTTGTGGATTATTTGCTTAGAACAAGGCAGTTAATCACGCACCAGTGATCACGCTAGTTGAAAGTTAGATTACTTTCCCTAATTACCCTTAGGGCTCTTTAAAGTTTTCCGGTATGATTAATGCAAATATTCTATGCAATCCTTTGATTAGTTCAGTAGATACTTATTGATCTCCATTCAAATCAATAAGTTGTAAACAAATAAATACCGTATTTTTTGCAATTTTCGGGAGGATAAAATGGAAACTACCACATATTTTGAACAGTTTCGAAAACTTATGACTAAGTTATGTGAGCCTTAATATAAATACCTGCCAACTGCACACAGTGAATGTTTTTTAATTAACTTTTTATATTCCCTATGGAGTCCGTTACGAAGTCAGTAAAATACATAAAGAGGGAAATGGCATGATAAAAAAAAACGCGGCGCGGAAATTACGAGCTATTCGAAAGCCTTTAAAAAGGTCAGATAAACGTATCAGTAAACTTGTGACTAAAATGAGTTTAAAGTAGATATAACATATTCCTTTGATGTCGGCCTCAAAAGTTATTTCATCTTGCTAAAGGATCTGAAATGACCAACGGCACTTTTTCAACCTTTGAGTTTGGATTTTAGCATGCCCACAAAAAGAATAAACGAGAAAGGTTAAACTCTATTTATACAGTAATAATAGAGGCTTCTAGACTGACATGTTTGGGCTTTGGTTTGTAATACAAAGGCGACCAAATTGATTTAGGGAATAATGTCCCTCATTATGATGCTTAGGTGGCACTAAACCTCATATTTAAAAGCATACATTTCCATTATTAAAATGCTCCTACTAAAACTAAATTTAAAAAAATCACGACAAAGAAAGATTATCAGATTCTTAGTGACTTAAATGTTTAGTTCAACAATTTTGCTCCTTTTTATAAAACTATAAAATATTAAAAGTTTTATGTTCCACCAGGTTGTTGTTAACTGATTTCCAAAGTGAAATATTTCTGTGATTTCAAAGGCTAGATTTATCTTGCAATCGACAAAAAGACGACGATAATATTACGTTCCAGTTTTTCGATCGAAAGTTTCAGAGCAGAAGTGAACATTACAGTGTCAGCTTTAAGCTGAAGCTAAGAGAGTTTTCTTGTAAACTTGTCTAGTAAAAACTTAGTGTCGACGCCTTTCAAGCTAATATTATTTTGGATATAAGTATATTGAGTAAAGAAAACGGGTCATATTTTAATAGTGAGACGAGAGACAGAAAAACAGATTTTAGGCTCATTACTTATAGCGGCTGGAAATATGGCGTTATAAATTAGAAATTTTACATGTTGGATTTTAACGCTGAACATGCAATATGTGCACTATTGCTGCAACAGTAATAAAGTGAGATTCTCGTTTTAAAAATGTTCAAAAACATATAACATTAAAATTGCGACTGCTCTCGGAGTCTAAATTTAAACTAACAAAAAAATGCACTTCACACCGGTTATATACATCAAGTAGTGTGGGAATTTGTATTGATTCCGCAAGTAGCACAAGAAACGTATTAAAATAGCAAAAGCAGGCAAATTGAATTGCAAAACGCGAATTTTTTCTTAAATTTGAATCAAACACATATTTTTAAACTCTGGTATCCGAACCCTCACAATTTGATTATGGGAAATGTAAAGGCTTGCCTTTAAGCATACGTGGAGGTAAGATTGAATGATAAAATGTAAAATATTAGAAAACAATGCAAAAAAGCCATTTGGAAACTTTGCAGAATCTGAAAATTAATACAATCACTTACCTTAACACACAAATATCACATATATTTTTTTCTCAAGATAGATAGGAGGAATCTTTTCAACTGTGTAATTAAAACAAGATAAGGCCGTGCTCGCTCTTTATTGTCATTCGTTCTTGGGTCGTAACGAAATACAGGGCGGATAATGTGCCTGCATTTTTTTAAATTTAACAATATATGTTATTTTCGCCAAAGCTTTGATTCCATCGTGTCTATCTTGAGAAAACATAAACGAAATAGGAGTAAATAGCGTGGAAAATATTGCTTGGTAATAATGTTCCAGATTATTATATTTACAAATGTAAGTTGCTGGTTCCATTCTGCTTTAAAAAAAAAATCAGAGAATAATTGATTGAATCAATAGCGTCGATTCCTTCCATGATAATGCTAATCCCAACAGAATATTGAATATACATTCGTGACTCAATTAAAATATCGAACCACAAACTAAAAAATTGCTTTCTCACGTAATTAGTATTTTAATTAAGCAAGAAACATTTTGGATAGTTTGTGGTTTAATTAAAACGATGGTCACCTTGGGAGTTCGACAGTAAGAACAGGGTATGAACATTTCAACGGAACCGCAACTTACGTGTTAAATATTGGATGTAAGGAGAACCGGAATAGTTTCCTGGAACTGAAGAAAATTCCGGTTAAACACAATGTTAGGCATGCATTCGAGATTCTAAAAACCAACGGAGGCCGACAACATTGCGATTTTCCATGTAGCTTTCCAAAGCATATTTATCCAATATCAACCCACACTTCCCAGAAGGACATCCGCTGAAAGTTTTTTTTTTACTTTCTTTATTATGTTTTGTCATACTTTTACTTCTGGAAGTTTTTTTAATAACAGGAACTCCTGCGAATGCTATATTTCAGGTACATCTGCCAATACCTGCTGACAGTAGGAAATAATCTCTTCTCAGCGCATAAAAACGACCATATTCATATATGATTTCATAGCAAGGTTGATCTCTTGAATAATATAAAGAAATATTACTTTATTTTGTAGTAGTGAAATTCAGTATCATCCTCCTGAGCAATACTACATGTATATCGGACTTTAGTCTTCGATTAATTAATTCCTAAAGACCGAAGATGTGTGATTTAGACGCGAGTTTGGGTGTCGCCTGAAAATAATTTTATTAATAAACATATTTATAAAAACACATTTATTTCTTCAAGATCCAGACTCTCTAAATATTATTTTGTAATATACTATAATAATATAACGAAACGAAAATTTCGATTACATAAAAAGTAAAGAAATATGAAATTCAAATTCCGAGTTTAATCCACGATTTAACTTTTAGCACTCCCACAGATTATTTGTTTCAAATTCGTTGCGGCTTAAAACATTCGAAAATGAGAAAAAACGGTCACAGGAAAAGTCAAAAATAAAGGCAATTTGAGAAAGTGATGAAACGTTGGAAATAAGCAAAAACATAATCTAAATGTAAATAGGATTATGTAAAAAAAATTATTTTCTAAGGGCGTGAATACCGACCAACACTGTCTTATAAAAATAAAGCTTGGGGGCGAAATCCATCAGAAAATGTAATTTCAATTAAAACGAGAGAATGAATGGCGAAGAACTTGAGGCCTCCATCAAATAATTAATTATTCCTTGGGAATTTGTGAACTTCGGCTACTTTACTTCGCGAAACAGATACCCATGTGCCTAAATTGTTCTTTATTTCACAATTATTATTATCCCGAACAGCTCACATTGCAACTAATTAATTTTTGTTTAATACACTATTGTTTCAGGAAAATTCACAGTATAAAATGGACTGTATTTGGTCTTTAGTTAGTTTGATAGTGAAATCATATTTTTTCCCTTTGTTGCCAACACGAATGGAACACTTGAATGAATGAATGAAACAGATGCTTTTGCTATTGGAGGAATGATGACGATTAACGACAAAAGTTGAGGGTTAAAAATAATAGCAACGCAATGAATGCTTAGAACGATAAAACCGTTTTTGTAACTTTGAAGACGTCTTAAAGAGATGCACACTGAGTAAGGCGCAATAAAATTTGATATCAAAAAGTAATTAAAAATCAAGAAGTATGTTAAAATATAATAATTATGCGGAAAGGTTTTGTTGCTGGTTAGAATGTGTTCGCACGTCTAAATAAGGGCTGAAACCAGGAAGGTTCAACTACCCAAATGGTTGGCCTGCGAGAAAACCCAACTTGGAAATAAACTTGTACCTTTCTCTATGAATTTAATGATTGTTAATTGATACAAAGTTCAATTGATGCTTCTTCGACAATTTTCGAAACCAATGATATAAAAATACATATGTTCGTTTTCAAACGCGTCGATTAATACGAAATATTAATACGGAGTACAGTAGAATTTCGTTATCGTCAAAAATAAATTAAAAATTGAATTTACACACATTTAAAATAACGCATTATAGTCGGTTTCTTTGAAGAAACACAGTATAACAAAGGAAATGGCAACCGGTTTTTATTGAACCGGAACATTGACCTTCAAACAGCCATGACCGAAACCATTTGAATATGCCCCATGAGAATTATTTAAATATAAGAAGGATTTAATAATATACTTTAAAACTACTTAAGCACAAAAAAGGCATATTTAAATGCGAATCGGGATAATGAAAGTAAGTCATGATCATGCAACACTCTAATGAATATTAAAAGATTCATTAAGTCTTTCTCATTTCTGTATTTGCGTATCAGCAAAATAAATATTAAAACGATGATTAAAGACGTGTCCTACCGCAGTAGCTATGCAGAGTAGGATTTATCAGAAACATGCTAAAATTTATAAAGTTATTAATGATAACAATTATTTGGCACATTGGCGCCCAATCACCATTGGCTCACAAACACATTTCAACTCTATGCTGCAAAAAGAAATCAACGCTCTTGAAAATAAGGGGCGGTTTTAACATGCACCCCCACCCCAGTTGTCTCCACTTCAGTCCCAAAAAATCTAAATTTTAGGCACACATTAAATTTCTGACAAATTTGAAGCGCTTGCTTCCGTACTGAATAAGTTTTAAGTTTCAAGTTCAAGTAATTAAAACTGTAAAGGTCACATCCGGTCACACTGTCGAAATTAGTGAGGACTCTAAGGAAAAACAGACATTCCATCGTGAATCCATTACAGATTTCCATCAGTCCGTTACATCCGTTTGTTCAGCGTCCGTCGCATTGTCAAGGCGCTTACTGCCCCAAGATTCCCATTAATCTTGTAGGACTACTCACGGCTAGACAGCTTTGCTGATGCCGTAATTTGTGTCTCTTCGGATTTATATCTTTTTCTTCGGCCTCGTTCCTCTGACCCATCCAACATTTGACTGGCAGAGCTAAAAATGTTTTTCCGGCTTTGTTTCCGTTTCAAACCTTCCAACGTTTCAATATTTATTTTTTCCATTCCGGGGATTGAAATCTTTACAAGAGGGATCTGCGATATCTGGATGTCTTTCCGTCAATCATGTGATATGAAGATTAATGCACCAATTTGTACGAAAAGTTCAGTTTGAAAGATGTATTTATTAATGTAATTTTAATGTGTGAGCATTAAAGCTGTTTTGCTATAACACTTGAAAATGTCTCATACATAAAATGTTAGCATTAGTGCAACAAGTTTAATTAGGTTTAAATTAAACATTTTTAAGTGAATAGATTTGTAGTCCGTCCAAATAAGGTGGTAATGTTTATTATGATTTCTCAACCTTCTAATCTCAAGCTCTATGAAGTTTATGTACATAACAATTGTTTCAGCAAGCAGAACATAATATTTAAGCGCGTGTCTTCAAGCTGCAATATACTTGCAAATTACAGGAACTGGGTGTGTACACACTGGACAAAATGAATTACCAAACAGTGTATTAAAGTGTGTAATTTCTGCCTTTATAAGTTAAAACAAGAAATTCCACACTTTAATGGACGAGCTGTTAATTCATGTAATACCTATATTTAATAACAATAACAGGCACTTCAATTTCCTTTAATTGTGGCATTGTGGGAATAATAAAAATATCAGACTTTTCCTAAGCGCATTTTCCTTCGATACTCAGAGGCTTTTAAGAATTGAAAATCATCAAATTTTTATTTTTTAATAATTTTTCAAGAATTATAAAAATTAAATGTGTCGAATAACAATGAACTTAAATCTGGATCAGGTTTCGACTTCCCTCCGTCGTCATAAAAAATGTCGCCCATCTCAATTTAAAGAGTTGTTCAGAAAATTGTATCATCATTCTTCTATTCGAGAATATTTGGTTTCCGGCTCATATTTTAACAAAGGTATCATAAATCTGTTTGGGACGATCCCATTCATCACGCTTCAAGGAAAATGATATAGGAGGAAATTTTAGAGTCCATCAAAAGCGACTAGCAGCGAGCACGGGAAAAGTGAATATCTGAATAGCATTATGAACATTACCTTTCATACAGTCTGCCTACAATTAGAGGCATTTGTATTCGCGAAATATGTCAAATGCTTTTTCAAAAAGCGGCACCAATTCCTTCCACATAAGAGCCTTAATTGAGGAAAATATATGGATCTCATTAGCTTCCCATGCCAACTTGTAATAATCATAAATAAGTAAATGTACCGTGTAATTATATTGGTAGTCATTTCGAAAAAGGGTTCGTCGAAGAGGAGGATTTTGGCTTACACCAGGATACTCGTGTATCCTTGTTGAATAAATAATTTTAAATATAACTAATTAGATGAGTTTTCTTTCGTTCTAGTTCAACACGCGTCTCATATACGGTGATATCAACAGATACAGAGAAACTTAACTAATGCATATCGAATATAAAAATAAACAACACGAATTCTTCTAATTACTTAACATCTTAATGACGAATCTAGGCAAAATTGATAAATATGGAATTGCGACCGACGCAGCAAGACTCCACAAGCTGAAAGTTGAATAACATTAAATGAAAAAGTTAACAGAAGGACAAATTACTTGTTAAAAAACTTATGGCTTTATGTAATCATATTTATACAAGTCCCAATCAACATAGAGAAAAAGACGATTACTGATATAAAAATAGTAAATGATAAATTTGCAACACACACACCGGTGAACTACAGACAATAGAAATAGACCAAATAGATGAAAACTTAGAAAAATAGGCCAATATTTAACAATATTATGAATAAAATTCTAAAAACAGCAGCGATGCAAAGTTTTTTGTTCGAATTAAATATCATGTTTAACAAATTAAACCGAGTCACACAATTTATCTTCGGATATTCGGTAGGAGGCGAATATTTTAGCCCGACATCATAAATCCATGTAGGACGAACACGTTCATCATGATACACGAAAAATCCCAGTAATTTCAACGTCCAGCAAGCAAGCATGGTAATATAATAGATATTTGAAACCTATTTTTCTACTAGGCAAAATAAATTACGGCCATTAAAGCCAGCAATTTTCACGTGCTAGTTGGCAATTTTTGATTTCAAATAAATTAAAAGTGTACACAAGTACACATTGTTTTCAGTTAGTTATTATTAAAATATTTCGTATATGCAGAAATTATTATTGTGCACAAATTCGTCGTGCTGAAATTGTACAATATAAATATGTATAAAAATAAATACGTTTTTGTAAAACTGAACACAGTTTAGGTAAACTATCGATAATTTTTATTCATTAAGTTAAGTCTCATTCTGTTATTTTGAGTGTATTTGTGCGTGCAAATATTGCGGCTAAAAAGGAATCTGGCGAATTTAATTATCACTCCAAACCAACATCTACTCATTCAAATAGGGACATAAAACCGACACAAATAATTATAACGACACAAAGCTAATTATTCCCATATTGAAATTACCGCACAAATCGTGGCCATCAAACATTCAAATGTCAAAATTTAGGGAATATTTTATGTGGAATAACAAACCCACATATTTTATCGGTAAGTAAATGTAACGTGCAATTATGTCAAGTATTTTCTGTAATTTGTTCGGACATTAATTAATATTATTTACATTGTTGCGGTGATAGTTTAGTCATTTACATATCAACTAGCATATTTGCTATAAATGTAGTTACTAATTGGGTTTGAATACATTGTTTCACATCGAAAACAAAATCGGCTAACAGTCTGTCCTTCGGGCAACTAACCAAAATTAGAATCATTTTAAAACTACTGAAGCAGCTACAGTTTCTGTTTGTTTTTCAATAATAATTTAAAGAAGCATATTTCGTTTCTACGTGGGTACTAACTAATAAACGAATGCCAAACACATTTCGCATAACGCATTTTTTTCGTATTTGTAATAAATGAGTCCTCCACGTTTTGTGACACATTGATCGGAGCCCTAATTTACTGAATACGATTCCCGAATATAAGCGGAATGATATCTGAATAAAAGATAAATATTTTATGGAAGCTGATAAATGACACGGACCTCGAGGGTCATACCAGCCGGCACTGAATAAATGATCTGGTCGCATTAACATTCGGAGGATTTGATGAGAAATTTTTGCAACATTGGTATTATTTCGACTAAAAAATTACACGCAAAAATCAGCTGCATGCTGCATCAGTAAATTATGAGTTAGAAGATAATAATACTTAAATTCCACTACAAATACAACAAAGGATAAACTGGCCACAAATTATTTAAAACATCCTACATAAACCCGATATAATATTACCATAGAACCCATTACCGAGCTAACTTTCGGCATTTTTAACGCCGGATTAAGCCGCGGTTAGCCACACACAAAAATTCCGAATCCAAAATGAACTTTGTTAACGTTATTACCGAGTTTAATGCCGGCTTTAATTAAGGAAAATTTACGATGAAAGAAACAAAGAATCATTAAAACCGTACGTGAAAAATTCAAAGTGGAAAAGCCATGCAACAAAGTGCGTTGGCCACTCAACCAATTATGTTTGGAAATAGTAATTAAAAATGCCCCCATGTAGTAAACCAGTCACGAAAGCTGGCTTTTATTGGGTTCGGACGAACTTCATTACGAACGTCTATATTTTTTCCTTCTCAAATGGTTCATAGTTTATTGGCCATGAAAACACGCCCGTTTTTCACTATCAATATTTTTAATTTTCGAGAAAACCTGTCGTTTTCCTCGATTTTAAGTCGATGATCAATCAATATTGCTAAAAACCTGGCTAGTAGTTCTAGCAAAATCTTCAAGGAAAAAACATTTGGAAGCAACCTAGAATCAGCCAATATAAATAAGTTTATTGGTTACTTGAGAAATTTGGAAATTGTTTTGATTTTTCAGGCGGAAACGTACGGAACAAATCATCACCCTATGAGCAACATACTGTCGCTTAAGATTAATAATTATTGGAAAATGTAAATTTTTTATTGGCAATAGTGTAGCCACTCGAAGCATTATCTCGCCCATTTAAGGTTTGTTCCTCTCCCTAATAAATAATTCTGCAAAGCTAGACGTGACGAGTGATGGGACACTAAGTGATTTTGAATATTAAAAGGCAGCTTAAAAGCACTTAACCGAGACTTAACGGGGTAATAATATATTCACTAGTGATTTTTACCTAGAATTCAGAGTTAAGAGCTTTTATCTATTTGCGCAAAGTTAATTAAAGCTGGCTGTGGTAATAAATCACAAATTGCTGCGTTAAATAGTTTAATAAATTTTAGATTATGAATTATTAACGTATCTTAAGCCGCACACTTTGCCATACCGAATATGTTGGGGAACGTTTAGTAGCTTCTTCCATACATTCAAAACATTCAAGCATCTGGCAACATTAAAAAAATGATATTCTGGTAAAAAACAATGCCTCACAGTTGTGCAAAGTAGTTAAGTGCAGATCACTTAACACCATCCATCTCTAAATTTGTGTTATGTTTTGTAACAGCGTAAGTTGAAGAGAAGGTGTTGAGAGAAGTTTCAAGAGAAACACTACATTTTACTGCTAAAATTTTCCTACCCTTGCCCTATTTCGTTTTGTTCCGTGGTGATTTCAGATGTGGCATAATTTGTCATAATCAAACTCAATGACTAAAATATACTACAACTGTTTGAAATAATCAATCTTAACCGTTGCAATGAAGATATTCGCAGAACCAATTAAAACAGACCATTGAGTTGAATTTCGTCAGTTCATTAGGGCTGTGTGTTTCAAGAGCGACGCATTCATTCCAGTATTAAAATCAATTAAACCGATCACGTGGGGCTAACAGATTCCTAGGTCAGGTAATGCGAATATAATTTACCAGAATGACGGCACATAGGCTACAATTCCAACGATATAGCGTGTACTAAAATTATTACCCCAGTATTAACGCTGACCGCAGTAACGTAGCTACAATTTTCTTTATACAAATGATACGAATGTTATTACTATGTCTAGACTTGTATTAGGCAATCAGGGATTTGATCAAACAGAACAAGTAAAAAACGAAAATAACATTAACTAAGAAAACATAATACCGAACTTATGTGAAACGCACCGTTTTTTTTTGCAGAAACTGGAATTCTTTGATTCATTATTAACTACATGTCCATTTATGTCTTGTTTTACCAATGTTTCCAAATACATGTTCCATGAATATGGATCGGGATTGAAAGATGTCAATATTTTTTTAGGAAGAAACAGATCAAATCAGCTCTATCGACATTCTGTTTGATCAAATTAGTATTTTTACAGTTATTGAACATAAAAAAGGGTAAAGGGGTGTAAATATTAAAACTAAGCATATCCAGACGAACTAACGTAGCAATTTCAATCCAAATATAGACAAAAACTCGAAAAAATTGGCGTTGTTCAGTTGAAAAAGAGTTTGGTTTATTTTTCATTCTCTCTTAAAGATATATTATCATCTCTGTTAGTAAGCCAAATTTTAAAGAAGTTCATAATCCTTTGGAAAACTCTGAGTAGGTATAGCTAAACATTACAAAAACAACAGTGTAAAACCTGACGAAATTTGGTTAATTTTTCCATTTGAAACCGTTAAGTTTCAATCAACTTTTTGTGAATGCAGCGTGCAGCAACCAAGGATATATCCAGGGAGATATTTGGTACCCAACTTCAGTCGTTAACATGTCAACAGTACATTTCTGGTTCGTTTTTAAATTGTGCTCTTCAAAACTTAACATTTATAAGAATCTCAAAAGTGCTTCCAGCGTTGTTTTCCTAAATTTCCCCTAAATTTTCGACACACAAAACCAGAGTACTGTACCTATATCGGAAGTAAACTGGATTTTCTGGAAAAAGTGGTGGAACTCAACTGCTAAAGCCTTACTGAAAACAATTCTCACAATGAATTATTCAGATCGAGTTCAGTTAGATAGACACAAGCGCGAACGGCGGTTGTGCAAAAATATTCCTTGATCTCGAATTTGTGACAGAACTGCGAAGCAATAGCTGAACTGCAACACTGCATGCTTCTTCAGCTACCATTAAATTAACTTTGCGCGTCTTCTACAGAAAACAAAATTTTGTATTGGCGGGCGGAATGATTAAAGACAAGGCTCACTTATCTAGCTCTCACTTATCTGTCCCTASACAAAAATATGTATTAAAAAGTTGCTTGAGAAAACAAATAAAAACAAATAAATTCCATATTCAGCAAAACGTATTTGCTTAAATAAATACAAAAACTCCTACATATTTCGATTGCTTAATTCTCATTAATCTGTTTCGGACATTTTCACTCTCTAAACAAATAGCTTCGTATAATAAGCGAGTAAAATATAAAATGTACGCAAAATAAAATTTACTTTCACCAAACAGGGCAAATTCTATAGAACACTAGCATGTCACCTTCATGTCCATTATGTTATTTAAAACAACACGCTGGTACAATATTTAAAGTGATTCCTATCCATTCAGTGTGATTAAGTTGAATAGTAAATCTGGTGCAATTTTCAGATGAAATTACCTAATTTCGTTCATTCCATCACAGTGGAATAGAACGCTCATTTGCTTTTGCTAAATATTAATAACAAAGTGGATCATTCTGAAATTATAACAACGTTTATTTGGCAAAACTGATGTTGCCAGAACGATGTATTTTATATTTAACTGGACGCTTCAGGGATCATATGATACAAATAGTAACATATGCGGAACATTCTTGCAACTAAACATTTACTGTATTCGTTGGTTAGTTTAAAATGTGTTAAATGCTAGAAAAATAATACTGCAAATTGCATTACTTATTTATTATCAAGCTGTTAGTTGTACATTATAAAATAAAGCCGAATAATTCAAATTTGTGCTAATATTCGTGCTAATATTCATCATAAAGGGATGAACTAGGTTGAACCTCGGTTAAGAACGTCGAGGGGCGGATAATTTTGACTTGTTCAACAAAGTAGTTTCCAGAACAAGATTTGCTTCAAGAAAATGTATTTACCTTATACATCGGATTTTACTCAAGATTAGTTGCCAAGCCAGCTAAAGAAGGGTTGCGACCCTTCAAATAATTTAATTGTTAAACAAATTCAATGGAGTACTTAACATCGATTTATGATAATAAGAACACGCTTTCAGAAATCATTAAATGCTTTTTCCTGGCATTGCTTTGAACCACTAAAATCACGTTCATACAGCATATTTGTTTCCAAAGCAACAAAATATTGGGAATTTAGTATACATGTTAGCACATTCTGGCTAGATTTACAGGCAATAAAATCACCCATTAGAAGTAACTCTAATTAAGCCTAAAACTGTCTCTTTAAACGGGAGTGAGGCTTTTCCGAGCGTTCATAATTCGCAACCTCGAGTCTGTCAAATGGAAATTTAGAAATTTCGGGGGTTGAAACCCGGTTACCACTCGACGCCAACCAACTTTGTTGATATTAAACACTTTAATAAAATTAGAGGGCTGTTTTCTGAGGTAGACTTGCGTCGTTAAGTTTGGAGGTCAAAGATAAATCGCTTAGAACCGTGCCAGGGACGTGGCAGAGATTTTTCCTGTAAGACGCGAATGTACTTCACATCGACTTGAAGCAAAATGTTTGAAAATTGTTTCTTGCAATAATCTAGCTTCTTATAGTGAAAATTGATTCTTCTCGAATATTTCCTATTTTGTTAATTTTTTTTCCAAAACGAGGCACACATTAGTTAACCGTAAAACAATAGGAACGTACACAATTAATGGTCCATTGCCTTGGAATCTTAGAGTTCTTAACTTTGGTAAAATCAATTTAATTGGAAGTTTACAAATGGAATTGGAGCACCCTTTTTTATAAAAGGGTGCTCGCTATGAAAAGCATATATATAAATATATATTCCGGACGTCAAAAAAGGGTGTTAGCCTCTTTGTTTCAACCCCCTAGGCCGGGTAGATGTCACCATTGGAATCTTAAATGTGAAGGGGGGGTTAAGTGGCACATCGTTTTAAAGGACCTTCAAATCTATTTACATTAGGTAGTACTTTGTTGCTTTGTGTTCAGAGGTTTTCGAATAACCGCGTTTCAAATTTACAGAAACAATTAAACTTGCATGCATTGAGATTTTGGATTGCAGATTAGTGTTCAAACAAAAATTATGTCATTGGGTCTCCTTATAATACAAATGATTAGAAGATTCGGTTACACCGTTAAAATCGTTGAATAACAGGATGAAAATCTAGTTTAAACAATTCATTTCGGATTTATTGATTATTTTACTTCGAGGAAAATAACTTTTTATTTGCGGAAGAGAAATTTCTACAATAAAACCCATGGGATCCACTTACACACTATCTTATAAGTTGTTCAAAATGTTGTCTATTTTCCAGTAAACAATAATAAAGTCTATTTTGGAACCCTCCCTAACATTGATAAGATATTCCCGGATAGATCGGTTGACAGAAGGGGACCAATTGAATGATCTCCAAGATCACCAGATTGGACACCCTTAGACTTTTCCGAAATGTTAGGAAAGAGCTTAAAAACAGGCCTTATTATTGTTTACAGGAAAATTGACAACACTTGAACAACTTATAAGATAGTGCGTAAGTGGATCCCATGGGTTTTATTGTACAAATTTCCCTTCCGCAAATAAAAAGTTATTTTTCTCGAAGTAAAATAATCAATAAATAAGGAATAAGATTAAAATAAAAAATAACAGTGTAACCTACTCTTCTAATCATTTGTATTACAAGGATACCCAATACAATTGTGTTTGTGTTAAGACTAACCTGAAAACCAATATCTGAATGCACGCAAGTTTAATTGTTTCTACAACTTTGAAACGCGATTATTTGGAAACCCCTGGACAAGAAGCAACAAAGTATTAACTAATGTAAAGAGAATTGAACGCCCTTTAAAACTATGTGCCACTTCATCTCCCTTCCCATTTAAGATTCTAAGGGTGACATCTACCCGTCCTACAACAACAAAAGGGTTGCAACAAGGAGGTTAAAAATATTAATTTAGTGTCCCCCTTACAAATAAAATTTCCCATTTTGCATATTTTCAGCTGCAAGAAAGATATTAATGGTGGGAAGTTTTCAAATTGGCACCCTGTATATAATTTAATCGTAAATAGCCTCTTTGATTAAACCGAAAATTCTTGGAAATCATTCAAAAATCCAATTTTGAACGAAAATTCATTCATAATTCGAAGAAACTTTGAACGAAGAAAAATAATAGAGCTGGAAACAATCATAAAGAATCCCGTATATGTGATGCAATTCGCCGATATTTCGGAAGCAATTTTTCAATAAACCCTTTCCAGATCGAACCCTATAGTCCTAAATCTCGCTTGCCGGATTTAAACTATTAAATACTATGCTTATGGAGATGGCCAGTTCTCCTGGGCCAGCCGTGGCTGAATTCCGGTTTATCCCTACATTAAATGTGTAAATTATAAATGGTCATAGCTTAGGTAGATAACAGTCATACTAGTTCCCCGCGGCTAATTTTAATTGGATTATACGACTGTCCTGCTGCTGAACTGCGCTTAGTTTGCTATTGGCATTACCACCATCTGCTGGCTCTCCAAGTACCCCCTGCACATACATAATATGTAATTTCTCGCAAGCACGTTCGTCAGGTTTAGAATTTCATTCCAATTAATGTCTTTAAAGTACAAACTCTTCTTCGCGTAGCGTTCTGAAATTAATTTCACTTTTAACTTCAAAGTTCAGTTTTTCAAAGACATAAATTTCCCCGCCCGTAATTTATCCATTGGATTTTTTTTCTCAAATCCAATTTACGGACTAAATAAAACAAAAAAAAAACATAAAATTTGGTAAAACTACTTAAGTTCATTTCAAAAGTTCAAGATTGAAGACATCGAAAATGTCTGCAATATTGCCAACATTTTTGATGAGTAGTGTTTCAAAAAATTCCTAGTCTACACTAACCAAATATGGACCAGCATTCTGTCAATATTTATTATTTACAGGTTAATAGGCGAACTGTAATAATTAGGAAAGGACAGTACTTTGGCTGTCGATATTATATTCACATGTTGGAGCCCTTAATATTTTTGATTTGTCAAAACAAAATCTTTAGAGAGTCTCATTGTTATAACTACAGTTTTTATCAGTTGAATTAATGGTGCACACAAATAGAGTCGATGTTCACGTGATTCCCCTAAAAATATCTTGTCAAGCCTCCTGCATTTGGCTTATTCAGAGGAGTTCAAAGAACGGTAGTTAGTATCATTATTGCCAGAATTATTAACATTGGTATACATTTTAAGGTTTGAGGAGCACAATTGAAAAACTAACCATAAATACGCTGACATGTTTGTCAACAAACCCCTGCCGGGATGCATGGTTGCCGCTGACTGTTTCCATCAAACATTAATAGAAGCTACCAATCAACCTACTATGCTATAGCCTATCAATTGTTTCAATGTATTCTACAAATTAACTTGATAAAAGATAATAATTTTTGAACCTCTCCAAATGAGCCTCCGTAAAACTTAAAAATACATATTAAAACGTTGAATAATCATTGTCTAATTCAATATCTCAGATATAGCCGATATCTAAGATAAAACCGTTGGGTGTGTATGGTTTAGTTTTGTGATATATGAATTTTCCATTGGTAATGCATGAACCGTAAACTGTAATAGAAAAGAAATCGCAAATAATACAAACAGCGCATTTTGATGGAAATATCCGAGTGAAAAGTTATTGGACAGACTTGGGGAGTGTAAATCTTGTCGGAACACATTAAAATGCATTAAATTTTTTGGCGCTGAATAACATTACGAGGAACATGTAAATATGCGAACGAGTCGCGAGGCACGCTGCTGAATAACAACTGACACACATATAGACTTGGGAAAATGAATATTTTATGTGCAACGTGTGTGACAAGGTCGAAAAAATCAGGACCTATTCCAGGAGCCTGAAGCAATTTTTTGTTAATAGAATCGGTGATATTTGCATACAAATTCGGCGCAAATATGGCAACATAAAGTGAATGATTGCCTTCAATTCGTTTTCTAAAAAACAGGGACTTACAAGAATTGTTTGGGTCAGCTTGAGTTAGTTGCTTGAGTCACTGCAGTAACTATTTCTTTCGATTCTACGAGATAACAGCAGACCATCGAAGTAATTTGGCACTGCAGGTCCTAACTACTACTACCATTACTACCACTACTTCTAATATAATGAGAAGCTTCAATGGTTTCAATGAGCAGTCAATATAACCGAGTAAGTCGTTTCAGGACTCATTTAATACGTAAATAGATGTGCAGCAAGAAATTCTTAGCAGAACCCATAAATAAATATAATCAGGAAATAATACTTCCAAAAATACAATATATTGTTAATGCAGCAAATATGGAAAAGTGAAAAAATTGCCATCATTAATGCCACAATCACTGAAAGCTATTCGAAAGCCTTAAAAAGACTATTAAGCCAATCGACCTGTCAGGTATTTAAATGTATAATAAAATACATAAGGTATAATTCACGTCAAACTAGTTAGTTTGATGACTTCACCATTCAACCATATCAATCATAAAGTAACGGGAACATTTGCAGTCACCGTCCATCAAATATTGGACAAAGAGAAACAGGCTCATTTATTTCTGAAAATATAACAACTATAAAAGCAATTTCAATATTAGGAAAAATGGCCAGTCGAAAAACATTAGTTCTACAAGTGCAATCTTATCTTCTTCAATCATATTCTTCGAACGTAATTGATTTTCTAAATCCTATCAAAAGTTCAAACACTCCTAATCGCTCAAAATTCCATTTAAAAGTATTCTCAGGATGGACAAAAATAATTTATAATAATTGTCAGTTACACCAAATCGACAGAATTCAATATAACAAAAAAACCAAATGCAGTGCGATCGACCATTCACGGTTCTCTGACGACAGGTACAATTGAATTCTGGAATATGAGAATACCATATTTTTGAGCTGTATTAAATTAGGCGTGCTTATTTAATTAAATTTGAACAGTTCCGAGCTCTCAGTTTTAGATTCGTTGAAAACAAAAATAATTTCATTTCCATTCGGTCCATTCGGCTCAGAGTACAATATAAAATATTTGGACTCACAATATTTTAAACATTCGGGCGGTATATAATAAATTAAATTATTTGATATATACCTACTCATTCGACTGATTTCAAGTGCTAAGTGTATGTAAGCACCGAAGTTGAGTATTGAGTAAAATTTTTTACGTTCATGTTTTGGAGCAAGATTTTCAACCCACACACTTTCGAAAAGCAAAAACCTAAAGCGCAAAAAAACACCAATCAAACTCTACGTAAGATTTAACTAATGATAATTGGTTTTTCGTGTCGAGGTATTGTGCACGAAGAGTTCATAAATTTTCGATAAAATGTTTCCATTTTAATGTATTATTTAGCACTGCCACCTTTGCCATAAAATATTATTTTGATCGCGAATGTTATAGGGACATTTATGCATTTTGTGCACGTGCGTGTCTCCAATTTAATGGTTTTATTTTTCCACAGCCGCAATTATTACTTTTCTAAGTTTGTTTATGGAGCAGTTATACCTAATTATGATAATGAACGTTTGAATTATAAACATAACTGACATAGCAATGCAAACAAGCATCGCATCAAGTTATTGTCTTCGACTATAATAAAGTTACTTTCGTTCAATCCTATTTATAGCCGACTAAAGGGACATTTTCAAAACAATGCGAGAACGGATAGAAGATCAAAAAATTACTGGGCAAATGAGGGTTCATTAATCATTTAAGTACTTTCATCGAGCAAAAAGAAATGCCACTTATAGGAACTCAGCTTTATCTAAGCGAGTCACGATTTAAAGTAACTTTTAAAGTTAACAATGTTTCACTTTTCTTTGGCTTGATACCAAAAAATTAATTTGGGCAGTTGTATCAATTAATCTTCTAAATGAGTTGCTCTTGTCAATGATGAAATGCATATTAAAATATTAATGAGTCACAGAATAGCAGAAATTGCCCTGTTGAACTGGAAAATAAGTAATTTTATGAAAATGTTATTAAAATTTAGCATTAGCAGGAATAACTCGATTCATACATTACGGAAATAATGAATCAACAGGAAGCACAACTAAATAACGAATTACATCCAAAACCAAGTGCAGCTCAACAAATCCAATTAAAAATCTTTCTAAATGCTTATCCAGATGATAACTAAAAACAAAGGTTACAACTGGACATTTTAACACATAATCTGAACCATTTGTACCATAAATATATGTTACTATATCAGAGGAGATATTTTATGTATTTACAGCTGTTTCAATCAAACCAAATCCAGGATATTAGAAAGCTAAATTTCCGGGAAAATAATCATTTTTTTAAAATAACCAAATATCACATAAACCGGCAAATGTTTTATTTGTCCAATATGCGAATTAACAGGACAGGACAGCGCCTATCGATAAAAGTGGTTCGTTATTTTCTATACCAAGAAAATCCACTATTCGTTGAGAATTAGAAAAAACATTTTTCTCAAAAGGTTCCCAAATCGTAAATAATTCAATTTGAAGAAATTTAGTTTAAATAGCACTTTCTAAAATCAATAAAGATTTGATAAATATTTCAAGCCACCATTTGAATTAGTTAGGTCTTCCGATTATTTATAACACGCGCGGGTTTAACTTATGCTGCGCCCTGATATTAAAATCGAATTAGGATCGGTAAATGTAATTACGAACACCAATTTGCTTAAAATCCCATTTTAATACATTGTTTCAATCTAATTACGTTCTTTATTGCGTTAAATTACTTTTCGATTAAATACCGTCATGTATATACGCATAATATACAACGTAAATTATTGACAATATTTGTGCACGCTCGCGTTTCTAAATGCATAATAAATTATAAATTTTTCAATAACGCCCGAGTATCCGACAACGAGGGACCCGCAAATTAATTTATATGAATTTTAATGATTTTTACTGGTTGCAATATAAAAATACTTTAAATATTTGTGAAAAGCAATTAGATTTCATATGAACATTATGAAACACACACGGACACACCCGAAAACCTGCATGGATCTGTGGTAATCTTTTAAGCACTTCCATTGCAAGATTTAAAACGTTTATAATTCACCTAAAATAAAGTTAAAAGCTCTGACCTAATTGGAGACATTTAAAATATGAAAAAGCTATCATCTTCTTTGTGTTGAAACTTCAAAAGAGGGTGCAATGTTCCACTCCAGTGGATTGTGAGTAAGTGCAGTTTATGCTCAAAACTCTGCTAACATGTAACCATTTCTCAAAATTACAAAGCAAAGTCAAGAGCACTTCAAACTAATAATCGGAGCTAGTTATGTTCATTGAGTTCATACATTAAGGCATGCTTTCTATTCATTTTCTTGTCAAAGCCGAATAGGTTCATGCAGTATTGTCACGGAAATTATGTTTATAACACACCCTGTTTATTTTCAGCTTCTGCATGAAAACGTCAGATACAGGAAACCTGATGGTTTGTATAATAATTCTACAAAATGAAGCCGCTGCTCTATATTGATGATTTATTTTTGATTCATAATAATCTTAGGAACAGTTCTAAGGAATGAAAATACATTTCTTCAGATGTGATATATCGCCATTGAGTTTAACTGCCAATCAACTTTCGTCCATTTTTTGTATCAATTTGACTCAAACCGATTTCATTCACTTCGTCTTAGCTATTTTATAATACAAGTTAAGAAAATTTTAATGTGTTGCATTTCCGAAATAATATCATGTGCTTGCAAACTAGCTATATATTTCTTTCTTTATAAGAATACTATTCCGAAAAACCTATTTAATGAAATTAATTTAAATCAGCCCTACTTATCGTGTATGTAGTCCAATTTTGTGCAAATGCCAAACCATGTAGGCGTTCTACGAATAGAATATTATACGATTTAAAGCAATTATCATGGCATTATCTCTCGCTGCTAATCGATGAACTAGAGACGCATCATCATAATTCAAGATGCTAAATGCCATTTCAGTGTATCGGATGGGAATCTATTTGCGCAACACATTTATCAGACCTTAAATTTGCCATGGAACCATTATTGTAACGCATACGACCTCCTTTGATGCACTCGGCTGTATATACAGCATACAGCCCTCTAATAAGGATAGTTTAAATCATTTTGTGACTAGAAATTTGCAAGGCTTTCTGCTTGCTGTCTATTATACCGAGTATTATTCAATTGAGACATCGATTTAATTTGCATTAAGTTAAACGAAGTGTTGTTTGCATATAAAGATTTCGATTGGGTAAGAATTTCCTGAAAAGTTAAATCTTCAATAGGACTGTTCGATGGACTTGGGTGGCCATAATAAAGGACTGTAATTTTTTAACAACGTGGTAAATAGGTGTTAGGTGTAGAATTGTTTCGAGGCTTCGTTAGGAATATGCACAATTCAAAAATTAGAATAATTTTATAATTTATTCTTGTAGCATATATTTGCATGCTAAATTGATAAAGATGAAAGATTGACAATTAGTACAAAATATGACACATTCATTTAATTTGGTATTTCTCGACATACTAATAATCACGAAATTACACATAATACACGAATGCTACTTGATTGAGCCTTTATTCCTCATATTTACTCATTGTAATCAGTTCACTTTGGTTAAAATTGAAGTAGGTATATAAGGTTTAAACTTTGGCTACAAGATAATTTAGACTTCGCAGGAACGACTTTGACCTAGAAATTATGATATTGTTACCAATATGCTTATGCCTTCAAATAGTACTAAATAATCGTCAATTACAAAATCTATAGAAACCAAGAAATTCACAGGGACTGCAACAGCGAGTATTCTCGCAGGCATACAATTTTTGAAATGGCGTTTGCTGCGACATGCATACGTAAATGTTACCCAATATTTATATTTGTGCTATTACTTTTATTAGGATATTTATTTTGTAAGATATTATATATTGCAGTATTTCATGCATGCAATCAATATACAAAAATAGAGCCGCAACTGAGCGAAATGTATTAAATCCAAAATATATCTTTCAGATTCAATTAAACGAACTGGAATTAAATTCACTTATCTATTGGCTTCAAATATATATTTAATAACTTAAATTAAATGTAAAATAGTTCTTGCGGTTGCTGTTCCAGGAAACAGATAAATTTGCAAATGAAACCCTGTAACTCCTCTTTGATTATATATTTGCATTGAATTTTCCAAAACTTTCCAAACCTTTAAACACTTTCATACTCTCCTATCCGCACTACTCTGTCAAGATTCAAAAAAATATTAGCGGTCACCAATATTCCGCAAAACCTGATCAATAAAAAAAACAATTAGTTGAAATAATTGATGTTACTTTTGGAATATAGATCTTTTCATTAACATTAAAATGATATTCAGGAATGTTTTCCGGGCTTTGAAGCCGTGGTCTATGGGAATTTCTTCCTGACGTTTCGTCCACAACTGCCGTGGACATTATCAATGGCGATGAGGCAGTGGGCGAAGTGATCTCCGATGAGGCAGTGAGCGAAGTGAGTCAGGAATAAATTCCCATAGACCACGGCTTCAAAGCCTGGAAAACATTCCTAAATGTGATTTAACCGGCCGTGAAAGCCTTCATAGATTAAAATGATAGAAAGTACTGTTTAGTTTCATCCCAAAATAATCTGTAAATTTCATGGATTTCAGTCGTTCATTTGATGTACTCATAGTTAGACAGGGATTGCACAGGAAGCTTACAATTGAAATAATTAAAGCCTAGGATAAACCTAACTTCAATGTATCAACCAGTTAATGTCCTTATATGAACAAAACTCATGGTTACTTGAGATTCAGCAAGTGAAAAGTATGGAAAGGAATAGCTGAGAGAAGCTTCCGTTTAAGGTCCATTCATTCTGTTGTCCTTTGATTGATATCCATTTTGGTAAAAAATTCGTGAATGTGAATTTATTTAGTTATGTGGAAAAATCCCTTTAGTGAACCTTTTAACCCATAGCAAAAGCTTTTAGTGCCCGACATAACCGTGTTAAATGACTATCCTACTTGTCCAGCAGAAAATAACCCAGTTACGACTTCTTTCCTTATTTCAGGACAAAAGTGATAAGTAATAATTCCATTTCAGTTCCATCCACGGTGATACATTCTTTGTCTCGCTGGTCCTTTTGTAAAGAACGACTGGAAGGCGGAACGGGAAACGAAATGGCCCTTCCGCTTCAATGATTATCCAGTAAACATATTACGTGAAAAAACTGTATAAAAGCGCCGGGGGTAATCTCGCCCCGGACGATAAAAGTCATTGTGGACAGGCAGCATATTAGAAGGGACAAATGGGACTATTAGATTAGCAATATGCCGAAACGCCACAGATGACGCTTGAGGTGGTTTTGCTGATTGCCCTTTCCGTCTCTGTGCTTTATTACTTGACCGCAAAACCAACCGAGGAATATACCCACATCAACATGTGGAGTTTCTGACTAAATACCTTCACTTTTCTCCATAAGTTTCGCATACAAGAAGGAATGAAAAACAAGCCATCAATCATCATCAAAGGGCTATAGGAAAAGAGAACCATCAACTAAAATAGAAGACATCAACCTGGACTTGCTCCTCCTCTAAAGTCTAAGTGCTGTTGGTACAGTTTAAAGGACAAAAATCAACTGTTAAAACCACATTTGATCTAATTTCACATAAATTACTACGAAAAACATATACATCTTTAGTAGAGGAGCAGCAAGCTTCCATAATTGATAATATATTGTTAATAGTTATGCCAAAAAAAATTGAAAAAACATTGAATGTGCCAGCCTAAATGAAATGTGTTTGGAAAACCGCCCATTTGGTTATGACGGCAACTGATCGGCTGAGGTCATTTATCAAGTCACGATATGGGAATAAAATATTTATACATTTCCCCAGCGAATGCTGCTCATATTCAGATTCAATATTTGCAATCGAAAAGGGCCGATTAAAGTGCCACAAACGGACAGAGGGTCATTTGTTATTGACCAACTTTCGAATAAAATACCGGAAGGGGCCGACAGAATTATTTTTCAAATGTAAACGTTCAAAATATGCAAAT
Source organism: Dendroctonus ponderosae (assembly GCF_020466585.1). Taxonomy (NCBI): domain Eukaryota; kingdom Metazoa; phylum Arthropoda; class Insecta; order Coleoptera; family Curculionidae; genus Dendroctonus; species Dendroctonus ponderosae. The sequence goes on from NW_026017414.1 coordinate 35,482, forward strand.
ATTCGACAGAACAACTAATTGAAAAACATCTATGGCCTCTCAAAGGACCAGCATTAAAATTTAATTAATAACTAAATTATTGCACACAAACCATTTTCTCTCTCATCATAGAATACTTGACTTGCAAGCCTACATTGCAGGCTTTCGCTATGTTCAATCAAGACTTGAGAAGCTACTTGTAAATCACCAGTCAAAGAACACACCTGAATCTCTAAATACTGCAAATTTGAATCAAATCGAACTAATACTGACTTTTGCAATCATTGCTCATGGCAGTAAGAAATTGAACGCTTTTTTTTCCCAAATGGAATGTCTCTTTACAACTTCTTTAAATTTGAATCGAGACCAAGCAGCCGCTTGAAGTTCTCGTAGGCTACAGAAGGTACTACAGTTTCAAAATCTTGAAATTTCAATATAAGTTGTATCGGATTCAGATTTTTGCGGTAGTCGTTAATGCCAGTCTAAAAATTTGTGAGAAAACATTTGATTTTGGCGTGATTAATTTGAAACTAGCAAACATGCTAGAAACATTTGGAAACGTAATTGATCCTGAGATTTCTTCCATTTCTGAGGTTGCTCGATTCAAATTTTTATTTACTTCTGAATTAAACGAAATACCATGTGGAGTTGATCATCATCATATCACTGATGCGGATTAAATCCCTTCAACTTTCTTCACAACTTGACCTTAGATTCTAATGTTCAATTTACGCTGAGCATTTAATTACAAATAATAAGAAGCTCTAAAAAAATGAGGAAATCGAAAAGAATTTTGGAAAACAAATCCACAATGTAATTGAATTTAATGCAATTTAAGAAGAAACTGTGAAATCAAATCAAAAACACATTTTAACGAAACTTGTTTGGTCAAACTGCTCTAAAAAAACCTAAACTTCGAGTTTATATAAGATATACTGGCAATGCATAAGTTGTGAACTTTTATGGCTATTACGGATCCCCGCTTTATTAAACCCAAGTTCAGGAATATAAATGGAAGCAGATCGTATTTCCAGACTAGGCCTGGGTGACCCGCCGTGCCTCTGTCATTTATCAACCGACGAAGATATGTGAATAAAATATTTATATTTGTAATTTCTATACGAATCTGGCTGATGTTCGGAAACCACATTTGCTCACAAATATATACAAACGATTAATGGATGAGAATGTAGAAACCTTTCACTTTTTGCATGGTGAAATAAAGTGCTGCAAATCGACCAAAGGATCAGCTGAGAGCAGCTACCATCAAAAAGTTTATGTATGATCGAGATGCTATTGGTTACATTACAGTATTAGTCTGGTTTGTAACTAGAGTTGCGTCTAGGGAATTCAGTCGATTCGAATTTTACACCCACATACATAAACTTTGCCGAAGTTGATTGAGTTCTACACATTATGTCTACTCAATCAASGATCCRGGMTATAAAACATTTGGYMACAAAAATKTGTTACCACAGGATTGTCTGATTAAAAAAATTAACTTTTAAGTTATCTTGCCGATCCCGATTTTGATACATKTTCTTTTATGAAAATCCAGCGGAYGAACCTCTCTAAAGTTTAAATCTTTCAGTCTTTATTGATTCTTTCCATTTGTGACGATCAGAACTAGCCATAACGAACACCACYTTAATATATATTTATTCAATTGCATTCCAAAACCATTAAATTTGGGATTCTTCTTTCTTTCCCTTTATAAATAGTTTTGATTTTCCAACATTTCGTCTAATCTCAGAAATATTAACGTCRGTTTCTTGACTAYTTATCTTCCGAATCTTTTTATAAGTGGAGAAATTACGTTTTACTTGGATGAATTGATTTGGAAAGCAAAAAGTTAAAATTATTACTTGTCCATACGATAAATGTGCATATTTTCTACAACAGCTCTTTTCTAAGTAAAAAATCTCACTAGACCAAATGAACCCAATGCAATGATTTACATGAAAGAAGAAAACTACCATTGGGTGAGTGAAAGTGGAGTATTTCAAAACAATTCAACTGAAGTTTTAAACCGTTTTCGAAGCCGGTTTATTTAGCCATGCCCCTGCTTGCAAAGGCAAACGGATCAAACATATTTTCACAGCATTACAAACTGCAGTGCGGACAAAGAACCGATATAAACAAACATAAAAATGGTCTGTTGGCAGCGCAAACAGCAAAACGAAAAATATTCGCCGAAATAAAAGTCACCGGACAGCAGCAAATTGAACTCTAGATCAATAGAAGGCGGATGTTAGACTGGTGGCGAAACGAAGCTGTCCCTGCAGTGCCATATATCAATTAGAACCAACTGTTTTCGCACAAAAATACCTAAGCAAACACGAAACAGTGAATCCAGAGCACAGGGTTGGGTGATTTACGAAGTGAGCCAAAGTGATGGGCGGATCCGACCTACAAAAGAAGCCCATCGTTTCAACTTCTGCCTGAGAATTGCGACTATGGGCTCTTTAGTGCTTTTCCTCCTCACTGGTTTTCAGTAAACGCTAAACAGTAGAAAGTCATAAAACAGCCCAGACATTCAGTTCCCACTTGAAAAGTATGCCTCTGAGTTTACAAGTTTAGTTCAAATCAAAAGCGTAATCAAAAAGTCATTATCTATACATAAACCATTATTTCTAAGAAAAATTGATATTTGATATCCATCAATTATATTCACCAGGTAGATATTTTCAAGGTTGGAAAAGGGTATGTTTTGAAACTTCGTGCCATAAAATCTGGATGAAATAGCTAAAGTTTAACGATTGTTCTGCGAAAGCTTGGCGTCTAGCAATTTATTAGATCGAAAGCTGAAATGTCATAAAACAAGCTAGAGAATCACTAAAGAGTTTAGCTGAATTTGCAAGTGTGTAAGCTTTTATCGACTTTTAAAGAAAAGCTAAAGTTCACACTAAACAATCAGATAATCATTGACTAATTTTACGACCAAAATTAATGAATTCAAGTAAAGCATTTTCAAGCGCGATTGCACGTTAACGCAACATAACTGGCAAAGTTATTAAAATACCATTTATTGGAAGATAATGCAGTAGAAATTCAAAACGCACTAAATACTAATAAGATTAATTGTTAATTCTTAATTCCAAATCAAAATCAATTCCTGGGCTTCATTGATTGTCTCTAATTATCAATTAAAATGCGTTTCGGTGTTTTCCACCATCATCAGTTTTTATGTGTAGCGTTGTTGCTACTTTAAGCCTTGGCATATATTATTAATTCTTAATACAAAAGAAGAAAAATAAACACAATCTGAAGATATTAAAGACATTGAAACATGTACTTAGTAAAGTTGCTTCTCTTTTGTCATAAATTAACGAATCGGCAGATTATCGAAACTAATGTAATAGTAAACATGTGAGAATAACAAGTCCCTAAAATTTACAATTTGCGTATTGAAATACTGTTTTCCACAAGAGATAAATGAAGATTTCAATAAAAGATATATATTAACTCTGTCTAAACGGATGTACGGAGCCTTTATATGTTACCTTAATAACAAATATTATAAAATCCAAGACACTTTCGCCAACGTTTCGTTAAACGTATAAAATAAATCCGTGATACATTTCGTCTTCTGCAAATTTCGGCGTTTTCCAGAAATGTTATCCAACACATATATCTGTAATAATACCCTGGAAGAGCAAATTTAGTTATTCCCCTACTTTATTATACTGTAACCAACGGTGTTGCCATATGTGGCACAAGTCTGCCCGAGAATTCATACATAAATACATAATAATGTTAGATATATTTGGGTCGTCACATTTCATATCTCCGATATTAGAAAACGGAGTATTTTTGATAATACGTTGAAATTTACCGCCGAGGGGTTTGCCTGTATACATAAAATTTGAGCATTTTCCAAAGCAGCAGTTACGTGCGAGAAATCATGAGGAAAAAACATCGAAAAAGATTTTCTTCGAAAACTTTACAACCACATGTGGGACGATACTAAGCTTCATAGCCAAGCTATCAAAAGAATAACTTTCTAAGTAAGGGCAAATGTACCTATCACGAGGCATTTTTTCCTGCTGTAATCTTGATTAAAACCATTGATAAATAAGTTAAGGAAATCAACATGCAATGGACAAATAATTACAAGGAGCCAAGTTTCATAAATAAATGAAGCTTAAAAATAACTAATCATTAAAGAATAACCGAAGCGGAAGCATGTGCTTAGCTCAGACTGTTGAAAAATGAATTTTCTAAAAGCCAGGCTATTCAGATTTCACCCACATACAATATTTACACAATTATACAATTATTTAATACCGAGTCCAGTTGAATTTCAGATTGAAAATCCAATTCAGGAAACCTGTCATGAAACCAATTAATTTTTAATTCTCCGACAAACGATATAAAATATTTTTAATTTAATGTTTAATTCCACTCTTGAACGGAAAGAGATAATTGCTTTTCGGACATGACGTACAACGATACGAAGACAAGACTTAATACCTCAGAATTAAAGAATTCCGGAATGATATTTTTAATGCGGTCATAATCCGGTCGAAGATTAATATCCTTAGATTATTCTCGCGTTCATAACAAATTATTAATTATTCCCCTGGCCCCGGACGGTTATAATGTTTTTATTTTCCCGTACTGGATAGAAGGGATTTGCGGAATCTGCGAATTAAATGTGTTACATCTAAATTGCAGTTATTAATTAAAGGGATAATGCTTGGCTTAAAGATAAAATATGACGTAATTAATTATTGTAGCTGAGCAGACGTATTTTAAAAGTCTATTCTTATGAAGAGGGTTTAGCATTAATGCGGATTAAATCTTTAAAAGGGTATGAATTATTATTGGGCATAAATTCGAAAAGCTACGAAAGATGTAAGCTGAGCGCTATCTCATATGTTGCTTGAAATATCTGTCGTGGTTTATTTAATTTGAAACAGACAACTTCCATACACAACAATAACTTTTGCACGTCCAGCTCAAGATGCACTAAATGCATTTTTAATAATCTCTAATAGTTTATGCAGCATGTGAAATGATTGTTTGCTGTTGTTCATTGTTTTTTATGAAGTTAAGTAATACTCTGACGATGCTTCATTTCGTTATTTAAAATTCTCCGACGCCATTGATAAATACTGGCTTCAGGATTGTGCACAAACAAAAATGACTTTGAGCATACAGACTGTCTAAATAACGGTACCTACTACTTACTAAACAGGCACTTTGCTTATGAAAAATGAAGATAAATATACCAAGCACCTTAACAAAATGAAGCACCAAAAATATGACACTTTTACTTTAATATTGGTTAATTACAAAGCAAACGCAGTCTGTATTTCGATGGTAATTAGTGCGTATAATCTCATTCGGAAGAAAACCTGCATTTAGCACTAGAAATGACTAAATAGCAGGTTCGTCTCTCTACTAATATAAGATTCGGTTGAGTATTTTGACACATATCTGATCAAACTATTCCTACACACCTCAGCTACTTTCCTTATAACTATTTGAGCCTCTCTAGTTGAACCAAAAATGATCAGAAATGCATACTCCAAGGTTTGATGCATTTGCAAAAATAAAATTAAATTTGGCGCCACCTTCACGCTTTCGACGCATTCCTAGCAAAAATAAATGACAAGTGTAAATTTGGCAAGTTCTTAGACTCACATAATCCGAAGTTCGTTGCTTTTACAAATAATTAAGTTGCAACCGCCAAAGGCCCTTAATTACGCGAGAATGCAACTTAAAACAATGACATTGAAAAGGCGCTCGAAACCACAGTAAACAAAGCCTGACTTAGTCATATGCTCATTACCTTCATTAGGGTTTCTGTACGTATGCGAAATGCGAATGTTTTGCTATACATTTTAGCGGAGATTTGTACCTTAGTTGGTTAGTGTTCTCGGGCGTTCAAGCAAATTTGCACGCTTTTATTTCAACTAGAAGTCTGTCATTCAACTTAAAAAGACAAAAACAAACAGCGTTAATATTTCAAATACTTAACAGTCCAAGAGAAAATTGAACAATAACAATTGAAATTCACTGCTAATGTCTCACTAGAAAAAAATACGGACATTTAACGAATGAAAATACAACCGTAGGAAACAATAAACGGCAAATGATGAAAGAACAGTGTAGAAATGAGCAACCGTTGAACCAGTCAAAATCAATGTCCACACTGCGAAACTTAATCTGAAATGAGCAATATTATTGCAATCTAAAAATCAATAACCAAGAGAAAACACTTTAACCAACATTTAATTCGAATGAAAGACCGAGGAGAAAGGCAATCGAACAATTGTTTCCCCAAAACTGAGCGGAACGAGCCCTGACGTAACAATGGCCTTTCTTGTAATTATCAGCCCTCCTACCGGACCGTAAGATAAAACCTTTTGTCTCCACTCTGTGCGGAAAATCGATTAATTAACAATGGTCTAATTATCTTTGCACATTTTGACTGGGTTTGCACAAATAGTCGAGTCCCAAAAATCAAAGACCTACTAACAGAAAATGTACTTGTTTTAATAATTTCCTTCCAGCAGCTCTCAGGATTAGATTGGCTCGGGAATAATGCTGTAAATATTGCAGGAAAACGGGACATAAATTAAATCTCACTACTAGAGTAGTGTATATCTTTTTTGCGCCGAACCTCCATTTAGATTTTCTACAGATTTAACAATGCCGTATAGCAGTGTGTGCAAGTTTTAAGCTCACGTAGATTATATTTTACATTATTCACCGTCAAATTACTAAGGCTGGCAAAATACGCGAAAAGTTTCAGCTGATGCGACCCGCATTAAAGTTTTTATTTTCTTTTTAGTTGCATTACTTTGCTCGGTTTCTCGCAAATTTTTGTTGATCATTTCATCCAGATAAAAAGTAAATCGCTACTGATGAACGACAATATTTTAAACATTCAGTTTAGCCAATGTCCAGACAAGTAAATAAAATTTGTATTCTATACAGCAGCTTCCAAATAATGTAATTAAATAATTTTGTTCCTATCACGTATTTATCCGGCTCCATAAAAATAATAAATCTTTAAAAATTGTTATTTTTCCATGCCATTTAAACAATGCGATTTTCCTTGATTTATGCTAAATTTGGGGATTTTAATATGTATGCGGTGTATATTAAAATAACTTGTCGAAGGTATTTGCATTCGATTGTAAATCAAGGTTTTTCGCTGAGGTAACAGGCAAAAACAGATCAATTAACTATCAAAAATATATATTGTAACGGAAATGGCCTGGGGTACTCACGGTTGGAATGGGGGATCGAAATTCATGGTATTTCAGTAAATGGAAGCCCGTATTTCAGTAAATGGTATTTCAGTAAAAGGAAAAAGTTGTAAGCTGAGGACAGAGTTTAAATACTCGGCCATCCACGGTACATTTGGTGTCAGAAGTGGGATTTACCAGAACCCAAGTTGAATTTTGATGGAAACAAGAAGTAAATCAAAGAAGGAAGACCCT
>NW_026017415.1:0-2570 GCF_020466585.1 Dendroctonus ponderosae
GTTAGTAAATGACCCGGTGCGTGGATTCATCAGTGGACCGAAATGGACCTCGACCCCTGACCCAACAACGGAGTTCGGCATCTTACCAGTGTAATGACCGTCATATGTTCTGATTGAGTGAAACTTCGTCACTAACCTGTCAGGTTTTAACTCAGGGGGTTTTCCGCCACTTCATCTATATCAGTCAAAGAGCTTTAGTTGATGTTCTTATGCTAATTTTACAGGATGTCCCGCTAGTGTCCTCAGAAATCAATTTGTGTCGATCTATGACCCCACTAAACGACTAGTAGGCATACCGTTAGTCGAGGGAGCGTCAAAAATTTGTATAATTTTTGTTTATAACTGAAAGCCAGGTATAAAAAAATATTTACAAATAACATTGAACATAAATTGCAGAAGACAGCAAATGGATAAATCATATTATACAAGATGATTAGAAATTTTCTCGTTATGGAAGCTGAACGACATTGCAATTGAACGCACTTAGAGTAGAGTAACTTTATCCGAAACTAGCTCAAATGCGTTTAATTACTTCATTTGTCCTCCATGTCGTCATCAAAATCGAATACAATAACGTCTACGATATCCATGTTATGTAATGTGATATGTACCAAACATACTCTGCTCAATACCACCCAAAAATCATTAAAGCTAGAATATGTTAACAGTCAAATTGACCAATAGGATGCAAAAATAGATTTACTCAAAGCATGTCTCCTCAAGTGTGTCGGTATCAAATTTTCTGCAGATATGTCAGGAGTAAAATTCTTCCGTTATTGTAGAACCCAAATCGCTAGTTATATTTTGAGTAGTGCGTGTTCTAAGTATATACTTGTAGAACGGGGCCTAAGACGGGCTGTACCTCAGGAAGTATTATTCATATAATCTAAGCATAGATTTTAACCAGAAAAAAATTATTAAAGTGACCCAGAGAAATTGTTGGAAATAATTTTCAAGCTCACAAAGGACCGCTAGAGGGGCGAAACTAAAAGAAAACATTTCAAATTCGTATTTTTAGCGGTTTCAGGAAATCGGTATATTGAAATACCTTAAAATTTTACCAATGGAAAATTGTGCGAAAATACTGTACTTTTTGTTTTAGTTCTATTGTTCTGGTTAGTCAAATGAGTTGCTGGGGGCAAGTCAAAATGTGCTTCGAACAGTTGTTAATAACTCCGTATTGGCTTAAACAAATTCAGCATTTAAAATCCTATTAATGAGCTCTTTACTTAGTTTAACCCCTGCAGTAAAATATTCGCTCTTGTGATTGCTTCATTGGGAGCGAGAAGGCGCATTTTCAAAGATCGACAAACTTTGTCGTTTTTCTTGAATTATTTAAGTATAATATAATAATATTTTACTTGGTTATAAAGACGTGAAAAAATGAAGCAAAATAGCCAAACCGCATCGCATTGTATGAAAAGAACCGATTGTTAAATTTAAAGCAATATATTTAGAGAAAATTCGATTAAAACCTGCCTAGATCTTGGAAACGTTTCTCGTAGATAAAAGAGCACTTTTTATTTCTGCGACAGAAATGCGATGAATCACATACTTAATTTTGTTTAAAAAAGATAATTTGTTTTCTCCCACAAAAAGTCCATAGGCGTAAGGTCAGGTGACCTTGCTGACCAAGGAAATAAACTGCCTGGTTCTGTCTTTCCCAGCAGCTAAAATATTATATGGGGTCGCTTTTATGTATGGAAACGGTAAATTATTTCCCAAACTAAGGTACCTAGAATCTAGAATAAAACGATTGATACCAAAAATGTAAGGTTATTCCCAATCTATGTGCACAAAGATAAATTTAATATACACGATCAGTCGAAAAGTCACAGCAACCTTTTTTTCTAATAGCTCACCTCAAGCTGAAAGGTTCTCTCCAGTTTATTTACATAAAGAAAAATTTAGTATACAGGATCAGTTAAAAAGCTACGGCAAAGCGAAGTTTTTCTTTCTCAAACCGAACACCCTGTATGTTAGTCAATAATTGAATTCCCTTTGACATTCTAAACAAACATTATCCGTTTTGAAGACATCGAGTTGTTGAAACAATTTTTGCTATAATTAACTTAATTATTAGATTTAGTATTTAAAATGTTGATATTTTTGACTATAAACGAGATATTTTTACTGATTCCCAGAATTACATTGAAATTGTATTTTAAAAAGTGATCAAACTGTGGGCCATTTACTTTTCAAGTCAAGTGAAATCAAATCGGGAGAACGAGCTGGCCATTCATTTGCCGCAGCGACTAATCCATTTCTCAGCAAATGTTTCATATGAGAGATATGTTCCTATCTCTCGTCCAAAATTCAATATCATATCATCATTAATATTTTTTGATCTTTGATTTAATAATTTGACGAATCATATATACAGTTCAAGTTTTGTTAGGAAGTTTTTTATCACTAAAACAAGGCCGAGTTATTCTTTTGTTAACTGTTAATCTCTAATTGACACGAATGTGAAAACTTCTTCTTCTTCTTCTTCTTCTTCCTCGTACGTTAGGACTCAGAGTCCTGTGTTTTTCTTCAACTTCCTAGTCCTGGGATGCTGATGTCCAGCT
>NW_026017416.1:0-2532 GCF_020466585.1 Dendroctonus ponderosae
TAGAGTTGGGACTGTTCGGATCTACTCTGTTGGGACTGTGGCTCGAGTCGTGCCGTGGCCATTCCAAGATTTCCTTATTAATTCCTTTGTACGCCAAAACACACCAATCAGTATCGGGCACAGAAAGCCATCATTAAACCAGTTAATTTTTTCTGAACCAGATTACCATCGGCCAAACAACGTTATATTGTGTTCGGTAATTTACCATTATGTATCGCACTGGTTCGATCAGAAGCTTCAATCAGTTTTGGCCTATTAAATTGTTTGCTCTCTATGTTTAGGAAGGGCGTTTGCTCGTGTTAGTAATTACATACCGCACGCCCGGTATAAATAGGGAAATTATAGGTTTTCCCATTTTTCCCCGATCGATCAGCCAAGTTTTTCGACTATCCATTGGCAGGGCCATAGCGCTTTACTCACTTGCAATTTCAATTAATTCGTACGAGTTAACGCTTATGGAAATTGCGCTTGAGGCCTGCGGCGAAGAAACACCAATCATTCACACTTCACACATTTGTCTAGTTCTCAGTCACGATTCATTACTAATTAAGAAAGTCGGAAATTCCAAAATAACGAAGTTTGCCGCAGTTGCAGCTAAAATCTCAGTGTATATTTGAGGAGAAAACAAAAAAAACTCAAAAAACCGAACAAAAACAGCTATTCCTGATGGATCCAATCAAATGGAAAATGTGGCACAAGAAGCGATGGGCGCTGATTGATGTGCAGACTAAACCGTTTTCGATGTTTAATTTCGTTTCTCTTTAATGATCGAGGAGGTTTTCTAATGGAGTCCACTCTTCGGCTGCGTCCGTTTATTATGTTTATTTGTTGCTGCACAAACTAGACAGTGTGTCAGCCGAAGACTTGTTAAGACCGATCAATGTTGATTTATCATTTCAGAGCAGTTTGGCTCGCGATAGCGATCGCGATCCGCAAAAATGGAAACGTTCGAGTTGAACTTTGAAATTTCCAGCCAGGAAAAATCGACGGTTTTGCTTGAATTCACCGAGAACATTATTCATTACACTCGCACAATGCTGGATGATTTATGGGCACAATCGGCTATAGAAGTGTTTATTGTTTAACGTAGGCTTGTGCTCTTTAGCTGAATGTCAAGGCGACGATTTGCAATTAAAATCCGTGTTTATTAGCGACACAAATTGCTGTCGTTCCTCCCAAATCACTTTATTTTAATCCCATTTTTTTCAATAACTGTTTCGCCAACCTCTAAACGAGAGAAGCAAAACCGGAACACACCCAAAATTTTAATGATTGTTTAGCGCAAAGACCACTTTAATTGGGCGTTTCGTTGGCTGTATTTAAACCTTCAGGGTTTGGGCCAAATTTTTAGCAGTTTAAACTCTCTGAATATTCGTAGAGGGCTGCTAAAACGAATTCTAACCTCTAAAGAAGAAGAAGCAATAATAAGAAGCCACGCGTTTTAAACGCTTGTATATCGCAAACGGTTGATTCTATCTGAAAATTCATCAGAACCATTTTAAAAGGGCGTTTCGAAAGCTACTCATCAGGGTTTACGCAAAATTTCTAACCTTCCAGGCTAAAACTGAGACTTTGGGCAATAGTTGAAAAAATCGTGCAAACTTTCTGAATAATTATTCAAGTTTTTCTAGAGAGTGCGTCGCAAACTGTCGCTCACTGGTTGGGCTTTAAAAGAAATTCCTAACCTCTAAAGAAGGAGAAGCAATAATGAGAAGAGTCAAAAGTTCAAACGCTTGTATCTCGCCAACGGTTGATTAAATCTGCAAATTCATAAGAACCGTTTCAAAAGGGCGTTTAGAAAGCTATCTTTTACTCATCACGGTTTACCCAAAATTTCTAACCTTCCAGGCTAAAACTGAGACTTTCGGCAATAGTTGAAAAAATCGTGCAAACTGTCTGATTAATTATTCAAGTTTTTCTAGAGAGTGCGTCGCGAACTGTCGCTCACTGGTTGTGCTTTAAACAAAATTCCTAACCTCTAAAGAAGGAGAAGCAATAATGAGAAGACTCAAAAGTTCAAACCGTTGTATCTCGCCAACGGTTGATTCTATCTGAAAATTCATCAGAACCATTTTAAAAGGGCGTTTCGAAAGCTATCGTCTACTCATCAGGGTTTAGCCAAAATTTCTAACCTTCAAGAGCTAGAACCGAGACTGTGGGCAATAGTTGAAAAAATCGTGCAAATTATCTGAATAATTATTCAAGTTTTTCTAGAGAGTGCGTCGCAAACTGTCGCTCACTGGTTGTGCTTTAAACAAAATTCCTAACCTCTAAAGAAGGAGAAGCAATAATGAGAAGACTCAAAAGTTCAAACCCTTGTATCTCGCCAACGGTTGATTAGATCTGAAAATTCATCAGAACCATTTTAAAAGGGCGTTTCGAAAGCTATCGTCTACTCATCAGGGTTTATCCAAAATTTCTAACCTTCAAGAGCTAGAACCGAGCCTATGGGCAATAGTTGAAAAAGTCGTGCAAATTATTTGAATAATTATTCAAGTTTTTCTAGAGAGTGCGTCGCAAACTGTCGCTCAC
>NW_026017417.1:0-2443 GCF_020466585.1 Dendroctonus ponderosae
AATGGCCGCGAAAGTCTATCTCTGTCGATGAAACTTGATGTTTAAGTTAGACCGGGAAGGTGAATCGAATTTCCAAATCCTACAATTTATTTGGTTTGTGTTTAACTAGCCTTTTTATAAGTCAATTTAATTGGTTGTGGGATTCAAATGCTGTTCCTGTTTTCTTCTGGGCGAGTTCGGCGACGCCAGAATGCACTCAGCGAATTTGTCTATACCTGTCCTTGTCGGTGCAGCCGCCCAACGCAATAAACAAAGCGAGACAAATTTATCGCTCCAGCTGCGTTTCTCTCCCGTCGGAATATGCCTGTTCTTGTCTGCAGCATTGCGTCAAACCGCCAAAGTGTTGCACGGGCATTGCCAAACTGCCCTGAACCTGATTTGGGTTGCACTTTTAGATTTTTTAGGCTGTTTTAGTTTTTTTGAAAAAAAATCAGTGTTTATCATTAAACAGTTTTTTTTTTTATTAAAGAAGCGATTAGCACAAGTATGACCATTAAAGACTCATCGTTACAATTAAAATCTAGGAGGAACCAATTCAATAAGAGATAGACTTTCGAGGCCATTCCTTGAAACTAATGGGTTTTTCGGGATTTTAGGCCGTCGTTCGGTAGAATTTCTTCTTGACGTTTCGCAAGCGCGAGTGCCTTGCACCTTCAGAAGTGGTTTGCTTGAACGCAGCATAAGCGTTCAAGTTCGATAAGTGATTATTGGTCGATAGCCATTTCTGGTGGAATAGTTGCTCGCACGCGCACACGAACAAACCCCAAAAGAACGACCCCAGAAAGAGTTCAATTGTCAGTCCCTGTTGAAAATCGAATTGATTTTACTTCGTAGTCTCTGGTTGCATTTTTGGAAAATTTTATGCATGAAATTTTCCAATTTGTCCTTCATCAGCTTGATCGCAATTTTAATGAAAGTTTGAATGAAATCCGTTGCAGAAAACACTCTAGACACATTACCATGGCCGAGCAAGCAAGTAAAGGATATATCTCTTAACACTTTCACCGCTTTCCAGACTGTTAACACATATTTTGCCGTATGTTATTATTAAACGGCGCTAACATGCTGAATTATGAAAACGTTTAGTACGGCTTTACAACTTTGATTTAGAATCGCATCGCTAATGGTGGAACGATAATTATTATCGTGGTTGCAAACAGGCTTAACATAAAATTATCGGTTCTCGACTTTGGTATACGCGCCGCCGCATCTGCCCGGCGAAGAAAAACAGTGCAAAGATGATGCATGCGTGCCCTTATAAATTAACCCTTTGAGGGCCAAACCGAGCCGTTATAATCGTCGTTTAAGCTTCATAAAAATCATTAAGTAGAAATACGCGGTAAGCAAACAACCCGCCCGTACTGACAAGGCATTTTTCCACTCTAATTATATTTGGTAATTAAATATCTGGTCCAATGTAACCATGATTAATTAAGAGCCGCTTTTTTTCACTCGGGTCATTAGTATTGTCCAAATTTCGTCAGCGCTTCTTAATTGAATGGAAAGGTAAATATTGCTAGGCGCTAAGCAATTTAAAGGAATTAACAAAATATTCAAAATGCTTCAAGTCCCCGGCCGCAAGCAATTGAACGTTTTCTGGCGAGGTCAAAAGGCGCACTTATTTGCTCTAAACTGCTCTAAATTAGTTACTTTGCCTCATTTCCGACAATGCACTTTCCCGAAAAACCGGAACGCGGCTTTTAAGCTTAAGTCGTTTTGATCTTGGCAGACAACATGAATCAGCAGTTTCAGCTTGCAGTGACTGTGACTCTACTTTGACGAAATTAACCTAAAATGGTCATTCATAAGCACCTCAATACGTTGCACTGTATAGTGAAATGCTAAAACATCTCCTAAGCAAGGCATTTGCGTCAATAACTATCGGTTTCATCAAGAAGGAGTGGCTGTATTGCCCATTCAATTAATATGAGCATTTGGATTGCAAAACGAGGCAAAAGTCCTTTCAAGGTTCCTCTTGAGAATCGGCTCAAGCAGCCTTCGTTATAATTAAATTATTTTTAAGTAATTGATGGTTGACTCTCCTCAATAAATACGATTGGGATCAATTGCGGATTCCATCGTGGTTAACAAAGCGATTTTCTAGTCAGAGAAAAATGCGATTTACCGTTGTGTGTGGGTTTGGGGATTTTAGAAGGTTTGAAGGTCCAAGACGCGTTTGAGTTTTCCCTTATTGCTTATTGGSTTGTGAGGGAGTTTTTCAACCATTTCCAACCTCGACGTTGAAATTTTTTTCTCAAATGCTAACMCAAAAAGTTTATAAAGTCTCAGGGAGGCTGAGGCGTTTCTGCTGGTGATTGTTCCATAAGCCTGACATAAACGGTTTTTGAGGAAACAACGAAAACATTCAAATAAACTGCTCATCAAACTTGAACGAACTTTGGAACTGAATAAATTCTAACTGATTAGAGCAAATTTGTTTCTA
>NW_026017418.1:0-2559 GCF_020466585.1 Dendroctonus ponderosae
ACTAACTACGCAGTTCTTGGACGCACCAAACATTTCCAAAATTAATCTGGACGAAATTTATCATTTGAAGGAAATAGCCAATCAACTTTTACCAGTGACTCTAAACCGGAAGTCAAAACACCAAGAATACGCCTTTTTTGGTATTGTGAGTGACTTGGTGGTTTTAACAGACCATTCACATATGCAAGGCCTTTTGTCTTTACTGCAAGCCTGCAAGAGCCTTGGTGGGTTAGGGGTGTGGGTTTCGGGAGTTTGTGGGACTAAGGGTAAAAAAAAAGTAAGAGTAAGAACGAGAAGTTGGTTTGTGGCGTTTGGTTTTTAATTTGGAAGAGTTTCTGAGTTGATGTGCTTTCCAGGAGATTTAAGATGTCGGGAATCACCTGCTTAAGGCGGGTGATTCCAGGGGTCTGCCATTAGACCTTAGAGACTTATTAGACCAGGGTTAAGTAGCGTGTCTGTAATTAGTGGGTTTGGGTGGTTAAGGACGCGAGTTTTGAACTTTTCGTGGAGCTTTGAGACGAATTGTTGCACGGTTTTGATTTGAAGGTTTGCGTGAATTTGTGAGTTACGGACGTACCAGGGGGGTCTTGTCATCCTGCGGAGGATTTTGTTTTGGAAAATTTGGAGTTTGCCTATGATTTTTTTGGAGGTTTGGCTAATGATGGGGGCAGCATAGCATATTTGCGAACTGATTACTTGCTGGTAGAGCAGAGTTTTGTTTTTCAGAGTGAGCTTACTTTTCTGGTTTAAAAGAGGGTAAAGGATGCCGGCTGTTTGGCTTCCTTTGGTGATTATTTTGTTAATGTGCTCGATAAAGTTTAGTTTAGAGTCGATGATAAAGCCAAGATATTTGAGAGATTTAGAAAGTGGGATTTCGGTGTTGTTGAGCATTAGTTTGGGTGTGTTAATGGGTGGTTTTTGTTTCAAAATTATCATGGCTTTGGTTTTTTCTGTATTAACTTTGATTTTCCAGGTGTCAGCCCACTCTTGAAAAATGTTTAAGTGCCGTTGGAGAGGGCTAATTACGTATTTAATATTCCGGTTGGAATAATAAAAGCAAGTATCGTCGGCAAATAGTGCTAAGTTGGTGGGGGGATTTTTTGGAACATCAGCGGTGTAGAGATTGTAAAGGATTGGGAAAAGAGGGGAGCCCTTGGGGACTCCCGCTTTAATGTCGCGGATAGAGGATTTGATTTTGTTCAGTAGAGTGAAAAACTTCCTCTTTTGGAGGTAGCTTGCCACCCACTGGACAAAAGCTAATGGGAGTTTGTGTGTGTAAAGGAGCTTCCAAATTAGCCCCTCGTGCCATACTTTATCGAAAGCTTTTTCTATGTCCAGACAGACAACTCCAGTGGAGCATCTGTTCTGGCAGGCAATCGTGGCATCTTGAATTAGCCTGGCTGCGTGCATTACGGAGTCATGTTTTTGCATGAATCCGCACTGCTCTTGCGGGATTAATTGGTTTTCTGAGATTAGTTTTTGGAGGCGGTCGAGAAAGTTTTTCTGTTAGTTTGGAAATTGTGGGAAGGAGGCTGATGGGTTTCCAGTTTTGAGAAAAGGTTTTGGTTTTGGAGGGTTTGGGGATTAATACTACGGAGGCGGTTTTCCAAGGGGTTGGGAATTTCCGTAGCGAAAAGGACGCCTTGATTAGGGTGAGAATGTGATTGAGGATATTTTCCGGGAGTCGTTTAAGGATTTTGTTAGTTATTTGGTCGGGACCGGGACTTGTGCGGGTTTTAAGGGTAGCGATAAGGGCGTTAAGCTCGGGGAGTGTTACGGGGGGAATTGAAGGGGTGTCGGGGGGATTTGTTTGTCTTCGATTTTTCTGAGGACGTTGTCGACCTCCTCCTGGAAATCTAGTTTGTCGTTTTCGGAAATGTTGGGAGAGAACTGGCGTTCTAGGGAGTCCCCAAAAGCTTCAGCTTTTTCTTCGTCCAAATAGACCACCCCTCACTCACCATGAATAGGGGGAAAGTGCGTTTTTGTTTTTCCTCGCATAGCCTTGGAGATTTTCCAGGCGCGCGGGTCGCCAGTTGGTAGGTTTTCCAAAAGTTCTGTCCACCTTTCGTTTCTTAAGTTTGAGATCCGAATTTTAATTTCCTTGCTTAGTTTGTTTGCTTGTTTGCTAAGCTCTGAGTCGGTGAATTGTTTAGCCCTTCGTTTTAGCCGGTTACGATTTTTAATAAGAGTTTTGACCTCAGGCGACAGAGAGAAAGGGTTTTTGTTAGAATTTGGCTTTGGGATTGTGGTTTTTGAGAGTGCTGAGGTGATGGTTTCTGTAATTAATTTGGGCTGTAAAGTTGTTTAGATCTTGCAAATTTTGTGGAGAGTGGACAGTGACTTGAGCCTCTCCAAGGTGGTATGCGAGAGCGTCCCAGTCTGTGTAAGAAATTGGGGCTAAGGGGTTATTCGTGTACTGTTCGTTGATGTCGATAATTATAGGGTTGTGGTTCGAACTTAGCTAATCGGAGTTTGGTATTGTGGGCGTCTGCACATTTCTTTTTATTCTCCTATTGACGGGCCAATGGAACCGAGTCAAAATCTTTTGGCTATCGACCC
>NW_026017419.1:0-2480 GCF_020466585.1 Dendroctonus ponderosae
GCGAACGGCTTTTTCGGGTTTATGAGACGGTTCCAAAAACAACCTGTTAAATCTGCTAGCTGTAACTACGGTTTCAGGTTACACGTTTGTAACAATGTTATTTTAGCGGTTACGTTAAATACCGACCATCCCTAGTTCAGAGAGTATTATCGCAATTGATTTTTCAATATCCTTTCCGACCTACGCAACTCATGCCTTTGTTAATGACTACAAAATCGAATTAGGAATAAATAGCGAATAAAGAAAATAAAATCTAAAAAAGATCTGTCAATCAATTCATAGAATAACAAATGCTTGGCCCACATCTATTTATCCAACCAGACAACACAAACAAAATGGCCAGATGTGAAAGGCCCTCACAGAAAACTTATCAAGCACTTATTACGGAAAACCGAAAACATAAATAAAAGACATGCGGGTAGGAAATGTACGAATGTCGAGAAAAGGAGGAACTGCGGATGGCATCAATTTCCGTGTTTACAAGAAGGATTCGAACAGATCGAGATATCCATCAGGCCAGCATTCTTAATAATGCGGTTATGCAAAATAAATAAGCAAACTAGTTACGGCCGGGACATTTTTTTCACATCTTTGAAGAACATATTCCAGCCCAAACCTAGCAGTTGGCGCAAACTGTCTTAAATAAATCCGCCCCAATAATCATGAAAGTTATCTAGTTAAACTCCATCTCCAACATTGAGCGTTCGGGTGTTAATGGTTTTAAATCTGCAACTCGGGTTCCATGCAATATTAGCAGTTCCAACTTTAATAATTGGGTTACATATTTGTTAGAGCGCATAGCCCGGATTATATTTGCGCTTGACTAACGGAAAATGGCTTCGGCTGTGGCTTCAAGTTCAGCGTACAATTTCACTCCTAATAATGCGTTGTCGAAACCTCTGCATACTATTTCGACGCCGCCCGTTCTTTAGTGGCATGCAACTCGAATTCATGTCGAGGAAATATTTTATTTATTATGCAATACAAAACAAATCATACAAAAATACCAAAAAATCTAAGAAAAGGAGACAACTTGTTGATATATTTAAATTGTTGAGTACTAAAATGGAAACAACCGAAAAACCATTAAGGAAAAGAACTCCTGGTTATGAAAAACGAACTCTAACACCGACTGACCACATTGGAAAATCGGCTGCCGTGTAAAACCGAAAAGCCCAACGAATAATTAAGCGAAGTGCACAACTGAAAGTTCTCAAGAACAAAAGCTAACTTGGCAAAAATAGTTGCTCTGACATGGACAAAGTTCAGAATCTAATGGAAAGCACGTGCGGCATTCGTGTCTCGCACACTTCTCAGCAGATCCTGCTAAGTCGGATCCCAGCAAGCATTAACCGAGGGATTGCCATGTCTTTTTACAAGTTCCGACGGGAGTGAAAGCCAGGTAGAATTTTAACGAACCGGTGTGCAAGATGAGGAAAGGCTTACTTGGAGAATCATAGCTGAAACATGACCGTTATGAACTTTACAGAATCCCGAATGCGTAAGAAAATAAACGACAAAGTCGCAAAACTTTATTCATCCCAGAACAAAATTAATCAATAAGCGTCAAATTTGCTGATCTTAAATTGGAGAAGATGAAAAAGCCGCTGACGAAATGAATGAATGACTCTTCCTGAACAATATGTTCAAGCAGGCCAAAGTTCTAATAAATTAGTCAGTTCCAATTTGATCCTCACACAGTCAGCAATCATTCCAGGAAAAACTTTTTTCCGTCATAAAGATAATTGGAATACGACAAGACTGTGGCATAACCTGAAAACTTCTCATACGATCCAAAGAACAAGCTATTTTTATACCGAGTGTGTCCTAATATCCAAAAAAGCATTAGAGGTAAGTAAGTTCCCTGTTCCTCGTGCTAGTTTCTATGTGAGAAATACTAGTAAATGGTTCAAATAGGTTCATGAACTCGCAGGAGTAAACTGCAATAAATCAAGACCATGTGAATACAAAGGCAGGAAAACAAATTTAAAAAATATTAAAGCAAAAAGAAAATAATTTGGCTTATATTATATAGTACATACTTTCCTGACTGTGTTTCAATTCCAAATCAAAAATAATTCCTGGGTTTCAGTCATTTATTGTCTCTATTTATCAATTAAAATACGTTTCGGTGTATTTTTCAACCATCATCAGTTTTTCTAAAATAACAGATACTTAAAAAAAATTGCATTAATTTAAAAACAATCACAGTTCGTCAACAGCCTCATCATACCACACACTAAAATACATCACAATTGCAACACTTTAAAACATTCTAAAATTAATTAGGCCTAACAGGTGATTAGTTAGGACAATCAAATTTGGGAAGAGACTAGAATTCTTTGTTCAGATACTTAAATATTTTTACTTACATGTGTAGCGTTGTTGCTACCTTAAGCCTTGGGATACATTTGGAGTATTAATTTTGTCCATTTTGGACACAAAGCGAAATACTGTTCATATTGATTTCTTTTACTTTC
>NW_026017420.1:0-2550 GCF_020466585.1 Dendroctonus ponderosae
AAAATAATTGTGTTGCTTCATGTTCATTTAATTTAAGTCATACATGGTTACCTGTGCTAAAATCTGAAGTAGACCAAAGAAACATACACCCAAATTAAATTTACACCAAAATTATTAATTAACATTACCTTTACTAATTTAAACAATGAGATTAAGTCAAAGTGACATAACTGACAATTTGCACAAACGAATTATCAGAGCGAATTTTGATATATTATATTATCCTACTATTGTTATACAATTTATTAACATACTCTTTTTTAGGTTCATTTAGGTTTTTTTGATAACGATAGCAGAAAATAGCTATCGAAACATGAAGGTTATTTTTCAAATTAATTTCTCTACTAATTGGAATTTTCTCTTACAGCTTGAGCCTAAGTGTTCTAATTTTTCCTAATAGTTCTTGATTACTTTTTGATAAATAATTCGTTCTTATTGCGAAATGGGAGCACTATTTATCAATCTGTAATAAAAGACGTGAGGAAATTTACTCGTTTTTAAAGACAAAAATTGTTGAGGCAAAATACCCAAAAAGAAGTTTGTAAAAAAATGAATCCGCCTCAACAATATAGAACTTATCTACAACTTAGGTATATTCTATTCTATTTTGTTGATTTGCTCACCTTTGCTTGTTAGTCAACGGATTCCATGATGCTATTGAGGTTTCGGTCAAAGGACTAAAGTATAGAGTATCATCAGCTGGATTCAGAGCCAAACCCAACCCTTGAGAGGATTTTCTCCCTGCCAGAGTCACGGGAATGTCTTCGAATTCAGCTGGTGGGCCCTTGGTTAGAGTGGCAGTTGGGATACTGAAAATTCTAGAGAAAAACAGATTGCGGCGTATAAAATAAACTTCAAACACGATTGTTAGCCGGTTAACAATGTGATAAATGCACATAAATTTTATGTAAAAACACTAATTTATCGATGGAAAAACGTCTAGAACTTTTGCTAAAATTTCACTTTAAAGCTACGCTTACCTATCAGTAGCCAAAGGTTGGTAAAAAACGGTGGCTAACTTAGGCGAATGGGCCAATCCCACTACGCCATCAGGCAAAGTGAAACTTTCGCCTGTAATGGTATAAGTAGCAAAGTTGGGGTCAGGGAACATGCTCGGATGAGTGACTCTCCAAGTTCGGTCCCGAAGTGCATCATACACAACAATTCCTAAACCCCAAAAAAATATACTTCAACTTAAAAATTTCGCCCAGGTGAACATACCTGGAGCAGCGGTATCTGCCAGATAAACAAAGGCTGAATCGCAAGTTCCCTGAATGGTTTCATCGATGATCAGGTTGGCCAGTAAGGACGCAGGTCTCAGTACTTGTCTAGGAAAGATCACGGTTCTAACTGGCTGGTTCGTTTTCAAGTCGAAAACCACCAATTTGGGGTTGCATATTCTTTGAAAGTCGTCAACCGATGTCATTATTCCCGAATCTAGAGCCTGGAATAAGTATTCCGTTAAACTCCTCCCCAGTGAAAGTCGGTCGCATTCTTTACCCATAATCTTCCACAAGAGTCCAGCCTCATTCTGTAAACAGAGACCAAACCCGCGCAGGTGGTTTCGTTGTCCAATCCCAAGCCGGCACCATGATACGACCAGTCGGGATATGGTTGGGGTTTAGGGCTGGACCCTAAGGGAATGTTTCGGGGAATGGTAAATAATGTTGCAGGAATACCCGCTCTTAGGCGGGGCGCTCCAAGGAATATTCGGTCCGCTGTTACTTCCAAACCGGTGAATACAGTGTTTTCTGGTCTATAACAAAACAAATTTGAAGCAGATGCAAAATGCTGGAAACTGCTGGAATTGTCTAATCAAGAGTATGTTGAATCGGCTTTTTGATCCAAATTTGTCAAGAGCACGCTCAAAAGGCTTCAGAAGGTTCCAAAAGGGCCTTTCTTTGGAACTATTCTATACATTCCATACGTTTATAGGCGCGGTGTTTTTTATTTTTATGTAAAAAATTTAATTTAGTTACACTAAATAATCGCATTTACCTGAAATCAACCGCACTGTACCCATAAGGTGGATCGAACTGCAACAAGTTCCACTGGCTCACAATTTCCAATTCCGCCTCACATTTTTCCAAAATCCACAAAGTGCAGAGAAGTAGTTGCAAGAATTTAATGTTCATTTTGTTTCTTTAAACCTGCAAATTGTGAGCAATTAGTTGCTCAATTACAAAATTATTGCCATCCATTGTGACCATTTCAAGGAGCTCTTAAGGCAGTTACGATAGACTGGTTAGAAAACTGGCCCCAAAAAAGTAAATCGTTTGTCTTCTATCACTCGTATTCATGTTACGGATGACTGATGGGTGTTTTCTACTAAATTGTCCAATTAATGGCTATTTAAAAAAATAATTTTGAAAAATGATTGCCAATTGCAGCTGTCGTCATGGAAAATAATTTGCGGCAATTTTCAGCCAATTTACATTTTTTCATGCTTTCATCACTTATGACGCTATAAATGTTGATTGTAATTGAAGACATGTTTTGTCTGCATTGGTTTACTCATTGTTACTATTTGCACGTCTAGAGGCTTATTTC
>NW_026017421.1:0-2502 GCF_020466585.1 Dendroctonus ponderosae
GAAACCTCAAGACCATTACACAAAAGACTCAAAGAACACCAATCATACGTAAAAAACAGAAAATATCATAAATCACACATTTGTCAACATGCATTTGATAATTGCCATAAAATTCAATGATTCCACAATTTTAACAAAAGGACAATCCACAAAAAAACGTAAAATTAAAGAAAGCGCACTAATTTTACTAAATCAAAATAATTGTGTTGCTTCATGTTCATTTAATTTAAGTCATACATGGTTACCTATGCTAAAATCTGATGTAGACCAGAGAAACATACACCCAAATTAAATTTACACCAAAATTATTAATTAACATTACCTTTATTAATTTAAACAATGAGATTAAGTCAAAGTCACGTAACTGACAATTTGCACAGACGAATTATCAGAGCGAATTTTCATATATTGTATTATCCTACTATTGTTACACAATTTATTAACATACTCTTTTTTAGGTTCATTTAGGTACTTTTGATCACTCTTAAAATATGAGCGCGTTTTTACCCAAGTGCTCCCAATGCCCGAAAACTTCCTAACTTTTGCTCTACAGCCGCTCCAAACTTGACATTTTTGCAGTCTACAGACACAACTTGACCAAGTTGTATTTAAAGGGCACTAAATTCTTGTTTTTTCGGATTTGGCCAATTTTGGTCGGATGGTCGGAAAGTAGACGTTTTCACTTGGGTGCACTCTACATTAAAAAGAAAACAAGTAGCTAACTCCTAAGTCGGAAAGGAGTCGAGAAACTGTAAACATTTTGGTGAAACTTCAATAAATTCAGGTTTTTGCGCGTTTTCACCCAAGTGAACTCGCGCTTGGTAAATTCATAACTTCTAACCGAAATTTACCAGACCTGGATAACACTGTGTTGGGACGCCGCTCTATGAGTTAGTGAGTTATAATTCATCGCGCCTCGCTGCGCCGCGATTTTTATATTAAGCTCATCTGAAGCTTTTCGCTAAAGAACCACTTCAGATACGGAAATTTGGGTTCCACTATTCAAAACACAAACAACATCAACTTACTGATTGGGCGCATTTGCTTCCCATTTAACCGTTGATTTCTTTACAAGAAATTTTTAAACTTTGGCAATATTTTGGGCTGCTTTGTATTTTTATTTTGGTACCAAAAAGTCAAGAGTTTTAGTTTTGCCTGTTTTTTTATTGCGCATGATGCCACCTTTTTTGGCGTTGCTCAAGCACCATTTGACCCACAGAGTTCGTTTTTATATCACTGGTAAGAGAATTAAGAGCGCGATTCAGTTATAACCACGTGCGTGAGTAAACTGTGGTGGATTTATCTCAAAAAGTCACACGAAATTTGAATATCAGACTTTTGCGTGCATTTTACGCCAAAATTTGATTTAAATAAAAAGCGTTTTATACAGAATGTCAATCTTTCAAGTATCCACTGGCTTTACTTTGGTAGTTGGAAGTTTTTATTGAAGAGTTTGCAGTTGCGTAAAAGCGTTAATTTTCAAATCAACCTTTATAAAGCGGGCAAAATTCAGGATTTCATGCGATTTGAACGAACTTTTGAAGGAACTTTGACGACATTTAGAGCGCACAATTCTGAACTTGTAGAGTATTTTTTTGTTTCTGACAAATTTATTTTCAAAAAACGCGATGCAAAATATGTTCGCCAACAGTTTTTTTCCTCCGCGCTTTTTCTCATGCGCCCTCAGACTTTTATAACTTCTAGCACAGCGCAGCTAGTGACTTGAACCTATTCATATATTTAGGATGTAGTTAAGTCTGAAAATCCCGCAAATTTGCACCTACACTGATTCAACAATTCTCCTCACTTTAAGTTAATTTACTGCTTAGTTAAACCGAGTCAAAAGTATTGTGTCTGCAAAAATTAGCTTCCAAATAACAAAAGTTGTTAAATCCATTATCCGCTTTTTCTAGATCTGACTCCCGCTTGTGTTTTCACTCACAGGCAACGTTGTTAAGATTCCGAGCCGATCTGTGTAAAACGCCCTAATTGCCTCCTAATAAAAAATTGAACGTGAACGCATATTTCCAACATGAAACCTTTCAATGTTAAACAAGGCAATAAAAACCTTTACAAGCCCTGGCACAAGAGCCATCCAGACATAGCTCGGCATTTACGTAAATTATTAATTAATTTAAATGTTTCGGTACTTGATGTTGAATTTATGGAACTTGCCATGTTTCTAATTAATGGATACGATGGTAAAGTAAAGCGCACTTGTCTGAATTGCCACAGTCTCCCCAGTCGAGTTAATTATGGAATGTTGTGGATTTCGCCGTCAATAAACAAATATTATTTCTGGAACAATGTTGATGATGATTAATAAAATGTTCTATTTAAAACTAATGGGTTTTTCGGGTTTTTAGGCCGTCGTTCGGAAGAATTTCTTCTTGACGTTTCGCAAACACGAGTGGCTTGCATCTTCAGAAGTGGTTTGCTTGAACGCTTACACTGTTCTCATCAGAACCCGTTCAGTTCTGCGGAAGAACTGAACGGGTTCTG
>NW_026017422.1:0-2169 GCF_020466585.1 Dendroctonus ponderosae
GGTTATACAATTCTCTATTTTGAAATAATCAGGACGATTCACCCAGCTTCTCATCTATGTTTGGGTTAGTTCGCATCCTTTAGGTTTTTTAAGTGTTATTTGCATCTGGACATTTGTTATCACAACATCCACTCGAAAAAAGGTTTAATTTAAATAAACTATCCTTGATACATCTTGGTTTGCTCTATTACAGATGCAGTTTTTGAAAAATTTCTTAACAGTTTCCACATATTTTTTAACCGTTTGTTTCCGTTGTATTCCGTTTTTTTTCATTAAGTGCATGAACCATTAACCAACCGTAATGTCAAAAATAATAAGAAGTCTCATTCTAGGTTGATGATCAAATTAATTGTTTCCTCTGCCGTTAGTGGGAAAATTCCATTAAATTCATCATGTAATTGCTCAATTAAACGTTAGAGAATTTTGAACGCGCAGCGACTTTTATGCATTAATTTGGTTAAACGAAATGAAAAGTCATATGAAAGGAAGTGTTGGAGTTATCTCACATCAAATATATCCCGAATTTGCATAGCGTTTGTTTAGTAAAGTGGCGTAAAGTGAGAAAACGTTTTGTTGGCAATAAGAAACGCAATCCGAGTAGGGACAGCAAACATTAGTTGGGAGAATTCGAAATAGCAGGAATTCCAATTTATGTCTATAATCAACTACGCCATCCCAGATAGCTAACGGCATCAAAGAGTCGAAACTGCCCATTATAATATCGCTGGTCTTTTTTCTTGACGTTGAACAAACACGGCTCTTGATGGTTATTACCATCGTAACAGGGCCTCTACAACACCTACTTTACTGCTCGAAAGCTGGAACGATCTGCTAGTTTCCTGTATGAGATAACCGCGGAAGTTCATTTTGATTTGAGACCAAGCATCTACATTGTCTGCCCGAGTCCAAAAAAGACTGAAAATGCGAAAACTGTCAGCAATGAAAATACATTTTTTTATGTGTGCTTGAAGTAAAGTGGGTTTTGTTGTTAAACTTGAATCTTGTACGACAAATATATTTTCGAAATATTAGTAACATACACTGAAATAGTTTAAAACATTCCAAGAATCAATAATTCAAGAAAAATTGACAACTTTATCTAATTATAGTTCAATTCAGTCCGCTTAAACACACGTAAAAAATCAGTATTTGGGAAAAGATTTGAAGAATGATATGAATAGCTAGAATAAGTCGAAAATCGAGCAATATTCCCGCCAACAAAATCAATAATAATCAATAGATTGATGTAGTTTGAGTTTTTTTTCAATATTTTGTGACTGGTAAAAATGGGAACACGAACAATTTACCAAAATTCTCGAAAGTCCCGTTGTCATTCTTTTGAACAAAAACTTTTACATCAAGTTTCAAATGTATAAAAAACGATTCTGTTTTTTTTTAATTTTTCTCAATGGTTAATTTTAATTTAATAACGAGATTTGGGTCGATTGAAAAAGCAAAAGCGTTTTTTTGCCGTCGTTTTGCCATCTGTATAGGTTTTGTCATCCTCAGAGCAATTTCATAGACTTTTAACTTAGTTTTTTTAAACATCTGAATTATATTTAAATAGTTTCGCTGATATTTTATTTTGATCTTGTAAAAGTTTCTTATTACTGTGTTATTCTATTTTAAAATGCCAAAGAACTGTAGGAAAATTTACATAAATAAATAAATGCGTTCAGCAAATGAGAGAAGATGAATTATCAACATTTTAATAATCCTACCAAAATATCGAATGGTTTTTTATTTTTAAATGTAAATTTGTAATGATGAAAGCGAAAGGTCTTCACTAACACTTTGGTCATATATTTCTCTTGACTGCTGTTTACCAGCGAGCTTTTGCCATGGAACAAACAAATTTACGAAGATGTACTGATATCTGGGCTTCAATTTACGACCGAAATGTCTAGAACAGGAAAGACATTTTGGTGGAATATGTGCGTTTTACTGCTTACTGCGGGAGAAGTTTCACAAAATAAGAATGACTGAAATTTAGTTTTGTGTTTTACCTCTTCGACCTAAAGATTGCCAACTTTTACCTGATAATTTTAATACTTCTGTCCAACAGGGGCGGATCCAGCTTTAAAGTCAAGGAGGGGAGGTTATGTGGAAAAAATACAGTCTTCTGTTATCTATGAAATTAGAAAAATGATAGTCGTTTTGCGCAAGGGT
>NW_026017423.1:0-2525 GCF_020466585.1 Dendroctonus ponderosae
TTTATATCCCAATGATAATAAACTTACCATTTTATACAGGGTGTCCACAAATTTAAACTAATCAAATAAGAACTTTAAGTGGCTATAACTTGATTGATAACAACTCCATATGTTTTAGCTTACCGGAAAA
Organism: Dendroctonus ponderosae; assembly: GCF_020466585.1. Classification (NCBI taxonomy): domain Eukaryota; kingdom Metazoa; phylum Arthropoda; class Insecta; order Coleoptera; family Curculionidae; genus Dendroctonus; species Dendroctonus ponderosae. The sequence goes on from NW_026017423.1 coordinate 131, forward strand.
TGCCATTTTTAATTACCTATCGAATGGTACTAGGATGTTGATAACTAAGTTTTTGCCTTTTTTCAAAATAAACCAAATAATGGTTCTGTGCACCATTTGGTGTTTTTTTTTAATTAAAACGTTAAATAACATATCAACTATAACATAAAACAAAGGCAAATTATTTATAACAAATATTCCAAATGTTGACCGTCTATTTCCAGGCACTTGTAAAGTCTTTTTTCAAAACTACTGCTAACTCTGGACAACATTTGCGGAGTTACAGTTTTAAAAGCGTCTCTTATGCGTGTTTTCATATCGTGTGATGTTGTCGGAAGCGTCTGGTAGACAATTCCTTTTATGTACCCCCACAAAAAGAAATCAAGTGGAGTTAAGTCCGGAGATCTGGGGGGCCAATTTTGAAACCCATTTCTGCCAATACACCTGTTTTGAAAGTTGGCATTTAAAAATTGCAGAACTTCGCAGTGCTAATGAGGCGGAGCTCCATCCAATTGAAGCCACAAGTTGGTTCTAATGTTGAAAGGGACTTCTTCTTTCTAATAATATTGAGATATGGTTTATTAGAATCTGGAGAAATGGAGCATAAACTCGAGAAGCCAATAAACAATTTTTATGAGATTCTCCAAGGGTGAAAATCATGTCAATACGCTCTTCTATTGGACAATTCTTCATTTTCACTTGGCAACACAATAATGGTATTAAAATAACGACCAACACGTCTACAATTACAAAAAACAATACCACTCTTGCTATCAAAAAGAGACTTTGCAGTCTAAACTGAAAAACAAAATAAATGATTTGACATGTGTAAATGGCATAGGCAACTTGGATCCATTGGAGCCTTAAATTAAACAACACCAAATGCTGCACAGAACGACTATTTGACGTATTTTGTAAAAAGGCAAAAACTTAGCTATTAACATCCTAATACCATTCGATAGGTAATTACAAATTGCATTTCCTGGTACGTTAAAAAATATCGGGTTGTATTTAAATTAATCAAGTTAGAGCCACTTAAAGTTCTTATTTGATTAGTTTAAATTGTGGACACCCTGTATAACATGGTAAGTTTATTATCATTGGGATATAAAATATTACATCTTGTTACACTATAAATTACGCTTACATAACTTAAATACTTCTAAAGTATTTGACACGTGAAAATTAGATTATATTTTGATTAATGTCGTATTATTTAAAAAACCTTAAGATTTAGGTGTTATAAACCTTATTAAAACAGACACTTATTTTGCTCAGCGAATCCAAAAATGCAATAATATACAGAGCATTCCATTTAAAAAAACGCAACTTTGATACCTTTAGAGCTTCTGGGACACCCTGTACATTACCAAAATATTTTTTAAATGTGCGCTCGGTAGGCGTGGGAGAATTCATAAAATAATACTTTTTAAAAATAAAACGGTTTAGCCGCAAACTTCCGTGCCGTATAGCGTGAATAACCCTGTATACAACATTTCGAGATCTCAATCCATATTTAATTTCTTTAAATCTTCTTAGTACTTCCATTAATTAACTTATACTAAAACACATGTAGACCAACTTCCCAAAAGTATTTACTTGGCGAGTTGCCGGAGCCATCTCCAACATTTCGCCAAGAAACACCGAGTTGAGCATACATAAGGTCGGCGACGAACGATTATGATAATATTTTTCTGTCAGTGCTGCCAAGTTGGGCTACAAATCGCAAATTAGGCGACCAGATTTGTTAAAATGCGTCTCAAACGTTGAATTCGCGATATGCGCAAAAATGGACGATAAAGCTAGCACCGCAAAGTCTTCGTCAACGTTGGGCGATTTGGACGATTTTTTGCTTGTGACTGTGCGACTTCCTTTATATAAATCTTGGCCGCAATTCTTCTGTGTTCATCTCTGACGGCGACAGCACGGCGAATCGGTGCTGATTGACTATGCATACCGGCGTAAGACTCGTAAAAATGATTGTGATTCTAAATATCTGAGCAGTTGCATTCTTGTTTTGCCATATTTTGATTAAAACATTGAAAATTATACCGTTTAAGATTTTGCCATAGCTCTGAGATCATCGCTTATATCACGCTCAGCATTTTAAAACTTGATGGTTATTTTGATAATTTCAAAAATTTTATACCTTTGGGCAAGAAATTGTCAAAAATATTTTGAAAACAAACGTCTTCTACGCCGAAGTTCTACTTCAAAATCAAGCCTCTGAGCGTGCCGAAGAAAATGCTAAATTTAATCTAATAGAGCTTTAGCTAATAGCGTCACTTCGAAACGGGAGATACAGGACGCCCAAGTCCCCTAAAAGTGGTCCGTGGTCTGGTTACGTTTATGAATTTCTTTGCGAATTGCGTACATTATTTACGAACAAAAATAAGCCTCCTTGTTGTAACTTCAC
>NW_026017424.1:0-2545 GCF_020466585.1 Dendroctonus ponderosae
TTTTTTTTCACCACTCGAGTTTTACAATTTTTCTGCTCTTTGCGATCGATTTCTCAAAAAACTTGCGAATTCAAATGAAATTTGGTACAAATTCTGCAAAAAATTGCGGAAAATATTACACAATTTGGTGCGCTTGAGCGTGCGGTAAGCGATCCAACAAGCAATTTTGGAGCGTTTAGGCGTGCGGTATGGTTTTCTCCAGAAAAGTTGAGTTTCGTTTGAAACTGTTTAAAACCGCCGGAAATCACGTCAATTGGGTAGTTTTAAGGGTGATTTCAAGCTGCGTTTTTCCTTGCGTTTTTTCACCTCTCGAGTTTTACAAGTTTTCCGGTCTTTGCGGTCGAATTCGCAAAAAAACTTGCGAGTTCAAATGCAGTTTGGTGCAAGTTCTGCAAAAAAATTGTGGAAAATATTGCGAAATTTGGTGCGTTTGAGCGTGGGGTAAGCGATCCAACAGTTGATTCACTTCAACATTTGATTCCAACAGTTGATTCAACAGCGATCCAAGCGTTTAGACGTGCGGTATGGTTTTTTCAAGAAAAGTGCAGTTTGTTTAGCTTGAAACTGTTTAAAACCCCCGGAAAACACTTTAATTGGGCAGTTTGTCGGGCAATTTCTAAGTGCATTTTTTCATACGTTTTTTTCACCGCTCGAGTTTTACAATTGTTTGCCCTTTGCGATCGGATTCTCAAAAAAACTTGTGAGTTCAAACGAAATTTGGTGCAAACTCCGCAAAAATCTGTGGAAAATATTACGCAGTTTGGTGCGTTTGAGCGTGCGGTATGCGATCCAACAGGCGATTTAGAAGCGTTCAAGCGTGCGATATGGTTTTTTCAAGGAAAGGGCAGTTAATTTCGCTTAAAACTGTTTAAAACCGCCGGAAAACACGCCAATTGGACAGTTTTGCGGCGCTGTTGTCTCGCCGAAACGTAATATGAACATTTTTATTTCACATTTTGGCTGAAACCCAGGAAAGAAAAAATAGACTTACCTAAATGTTCATTGGTAATTCGAAATCCTTCCGAAGCATTTGCCACAGGATTCGAGTCGTTTATAGCCAGTAAAATGTGCCCATACTGTTCTCTGATTGGATAATCCCAAACTCTATACCGGGTGTCGTCTGTCGATGCGTTCAGCGTCAACTCCTTCCACATTCTATCAGCAAAAAGTGCAACGAAGCTGAAAATATTCCTCATTTTATGCCTTCGTACCTGTACAGTGTGTCTTCGGCAAACTTCATGTTGATGAAATACATGTGAGTTTCAGAACCCTGGACAACCGTGTAGTTGATCCGGGACTGTCTAGCAAGTTGTTCCAAGGACTGAACGGGTGCCTAAAATTCCAAAACATTTCTCCTTCAAAATATATTAATTATTACTACAGTCCGTTTTGTCTTTCTATGTGGCACTTTTCAGGGCGTTTCAAACTTGTTACCTTACAAAATTCAATTTTAAAAGTTGTTACCTGCATTCTTTCGACTGTTAAAAAAGCAGCCAAATTCGCAGTGAAAGTGGCCAGCATTAAAACGACAAACAGCCAATAGGCGGCCACTAACGTTCTTCCAGATAGAGCTTTTGGAGCCTCGCCGCCACCTTGAGGCGTAAAAGAAGTGAGCGCGAACCAAAAGCTCTCTTTCAAGGTAAACTCCCTGCAAAAAGTAACAAACTGCAAAGTGTAAATTTTGGTAAAAATAATATCAGAAAAGCATGAATTTACGGAAAGAATATATACAGGGTTATTCACGCTATACGGCACCGACGTTGGCGGCTAGCCCGTTTGTTTTTGCAAACTATTATTTGATGAATCCACAGACGCCTATCGGGTGCACATTTAAAAAATATTTTTATAATGTACAGAGTGTCCCAAAAGAACTAAAAGTATCAAAGTTGTGTTTTTCTAAATGAAATACCCTATATATTACTGCATTTTCGGATTCTCTGAGCAAAATAAGTGTTTGTTTTAATAAGATTTATAATGTCTAAATCTAAAGGTTTATTAAATAATTCGAAGTTTATAAAAATCTAATATTATTTTCATGTGTCAAATACTTCAGAATTATTTAAGTTATGTAAACGTAATTCGTAGTGTAGTGTAACAAGAAATCATATTTTATATCCCAATGATAGTAAACTTACCTTTTTATACAGGGTGTCCACAAATTTAAACTAATCAAATAAGAACTTTAAGTGGCTATAACTTGATTAATTTAAATACAACCCCATATTTTTTAGCTTACCAGGAAATGCAATTTTTAATTACCTATCGAATGGTACTAGGATGTTTATAACTAAGTTTTTGCTTTTTTACAAAATACACCAAATAATGGCACCATTTGGCGTTTTTTTTTTATTAAAAGGTTAAACAACATATCAACAATAACATAAAACAAAGGCAAATTATTTATAACAAATGTTCGAAATGTTGATCGTCCATTTCCAGACACTTGCAAATTCTTTTTTCAAAACAACTGCTAACTCTGGACAACATTTGCGGAGTTACAGTTTTAAAAGCGTCTCTTATGCGTGTTTTCAAATCGTGTGAAGTT
>NW_026017425.1:0-20353 GCF_020466585.1 Dendroctonus ponderosae
CATAATCGTCTGTGCAAATCGAATTGCTTGAGCCTAAGTGTGTCGCAGGATACCCTCTACGTGATAGTTCTTGATAACTTTTTGATAAATAATTTGTTCTTATTGCGAAATAGGAGCACTATTTATCAATCTGTAATAGGAGACGTGAGGAAATTCTGTCTTTTTTAAAGAAGAATTTTTGAGGCGAAATACCCAACAAGAAGTTTGTAAAAAAATGAATCCGCCTCAACAATATAGAACTTATCTCCAATTTCCCTGCGTTATCTCGACTTTCTCGGGCAACAGCGTCTTGGAGACGTGATTGCTACTTGATACATTTCTTTTGCGCCTAACTCTAGGTTGAATACTTGGTATAGATAAATCAAGTTCCAATCCACAAGTATATTCTGTGTCAATATCGGAACAAGTATTTTCATGCATTTAACCGAGCAAAACCATGTGCATGTTTCTAACTCACCTTCCCCGATTCCTTAGAGACTCACTTGCTCGCTTCACTGCATGGATTTTAAATTTTAACTTTGGAAATTGCAATTTCAGATGCCAATATTCCAGTGTTTCCAACTTGGATATTCAAAGTTAAAATAGAAAGACAATCCACAGTTGAGCCGAAAAAATATCATCGGAAAAATCAGTCGTCGAAAAGTCCGCAAACTTGCATTTGCTGTCGAGGAGTCTATAAATCAATAGTCGAGCATGCTACAAATTGAATTTGCTACTTGAACGTAGACAAAAACCGTTCAAACATTATTTCTGAATCCAGAGCTGTTCCTCCACTTGCATTGTTATGCACAAGCCGCACTCGCAGCTGTAAATCTTTACATTTTACTTTTGTAGTATTGAGTGGCTCCAGAAAATCTATTTGCATATAATATGTCCCCAGTGGCGTATGTTTTATCTGCAATATTCGCGACACGACTCTACAATAAATGGTCCTCAACTTCCGGCCAGATGCTCCGTTATGATAGAACATGTTTCCGATGAGAAGTTACGATTGAAAGTTCCAAATGATGAGAGATAAATTTCCCGCCCTGATTCCTCTGATTCACTGCTGGAAATCTAACTTTCTTTGCTTAGTAATTATCAGAAAAGCTGAATCAATAATGTCCGTTTCGTTTCGTAATAATGTAAATATCATTGAATGAAAACAGAATATATGAGGAAAAACATTAATTAAATTTGCTCACTTTCTGAACAGCTCTTCAAGTTATATCAACACCATCAAGTCCCTGTTAAAGCCCAAACTGCGGGGCAGAAAATTCTCGGAATTTTTAATATCTATATTTAAATAGCAGCGACAGTTTTCGAATTTTTTACCTTTTTTCATATTAAAACATGGCAGCAGAAAGATATTAAAATTGAATCGTTTAATTGAGTTTCGAGCGATTGATATTCAGAGAATGCGACATTTTAATCTTGAACGGTCGGTTTGGATAATTTGCCGAAAAACTTCCCGGGCTGTCAGCGAAATATTATTTTTATTATGAAAATCACACAGTTGAACTGGTATATATATAATATTTAAATAATCTTTATTTCCTACAGAAAAAGGCTATCGACCCAATCGGTCTTTCTGCCCTGTTGAACTGGTTTTATGCAAAATAATCGTTGAGAACAATTTCCRYCRGGAAATKAATTTAGTCRGATWATTTTTGCCTGCTCCCAAATCAYTTGAAAGTATTTCTWGAAGTAATTTTACATTAGTTTTGGTCATTGGCGGCGTATATTCAAAATTTAATTTATTCTGTTTGGTTTTTRGTACTTCCAAACTGTCGCGCTCATCTTTAATAAATTTCCACTTTTTCTTGCTTGCTTCTTCGTTAAGCMTCCAGGTTTTATTCCTTAAGTGGAGTAAATAAAGTTCATTATTCATTAAATCAAACTTAAAAATTAGTTGAAAATTCCAATAGCAGACACAAGAAGTTGAACTAATTCATCACTCGCATCGAATTAATTAGCGGAAAGTGTAATCTGATTAGCAATCTTGAGGATTCCTACGGGACTTTGGCAACTAATAACCAATTAAGAGCAGTAATTACTTTTAAGAGCCGTTTGAGAATAATCGGAGAAACTTTTTAAAAACTGCTCGGGATGATGGGCCATTTTCTCGTTATCGTCCAAAATTGAGAATGAAGGCTAATTCATTATCTATCGAGCCATCCATCTGGATGACTATAAACTTTATTAATTTTTTCGTGTGTTCTTAGAGTCGTTAGCAAACATATTTTGTAAACATTCAAGAACTAACAGCTGAAGATCTAACTCGATTTTCTCTAAAAAAAAATTTTTAGCAGGTTTCAACAGGATTTCAATTTTATTCATATTAACGTTTCATAATCGTTATTTATGGCATCAATAATAGTTTGCATATTTAGTGACGGAATTCAGCCGGGATTGCTGTTAAATGGCCATTGAACATCATCATGTCTCTGTTTCTGCAAATTACTGCTGCTTTCCATGATTCGACATCGTTACACGGAATGTCTGCTATAGTGTGTATTTGCAGCTAAATAATTAGTGTTACAATGTAAATCACTTATTGTATATCAAGCTGGACATTTGCCAGGCGCGCACTTTAATATCAGTCGAATTACAGATTTAATCATTTTGCCATTTTTTTCTACTTTCCTGTAAATTTCAACTGATTCTCAAAGGTCGCGAATTTATAACTGGGTTAGAGCCTTTAATCTAGCAAAATACTTTCGTCATTGTTTCTGAGACTTCATTATTACTATTTATTAGGGAGTAGTTTACGTTTAAAAAAATTCAACGTTGTCTAAATAAAAAGGGCTTTATTACCTCTAATGGTGCTCGTTTTTCCTTGCGAATTCCATTTGAAATTGCAACAAAATGCCGACAGCGTTTTACTGGCAATAAAATCGGCAAAGATATGCCCTCTCGACGCTTCATTGTTGTAAAGAACAGGAGTCGCCTGTTCCTTTAAATCGGGATAATCAAAGAGGTTTAATGAATTTTATACTAACGCCGTTGCAATGATTTTCAATTCAATTCGTCCAGCGTCTAGTTCTAAATTGAACTTTATTTTATCTAAATTAACATGTTTTTATTAGAAACTTTCTGCTGTAAGTATTAGTAGGATAACATTGTTAACAGTCTCGTTTGAAGCTGAAGCAATTGCAACGAAAATATTTAATAATTACTCAATGAATAATTGAATAACGTACGATGACATAATTATCCCATTTGAACCGAGCATACATTTGAAAGGGGATTAGCTTCGACTGAAACTGATTTATGCAAAAGCTAATCCGAATTACAGGAAAATAGCTTATTTATGTTTGAGCTGCCCGGTTGATTTTAGAATTTAATGCGAAAATCGATGGCCGTTCGGCTTTGTTGCAGAAAATACAGATATTACATCTGACCCCGTGAAATAATTCGATTTCGCATGCATATTAATATGAATGACCATTAGCTGTGCGGAATAAATCGTGTTCGGCAATTGCAAACAAGATTCTGGCACCACAGTTACAAGTAGGTCCAGGCCTAATCGTAAATTTGCTTGTGTGAAACTGACATTGTTGCGTGTTTAGTTTCCAAGTCCTTTTTCTCGTTTCCCGGTTTCAATAGCCACAATTTCAACTTCAACTTTCAAAGTTTCACTCAACTGGGACTCTCAGTTTAAAGGAAACTTGACTGTATAAATATTGAAAGTTTCACTTGAGTTGGATTTTTCTCAAACTTGATACCTGCGGCGTGTTCCATTGAAGATCCGCAACTTTCAGCTACAACTCTGTCTTCGAGTGTTGGAGAGTTTCACTTGATTGAAATCCTTGTTAGGTTTTTCCGCAAAAGCCTCTGAAATGTTTGAAGTATGTAACGAAACCTTGGGTACAAATTTTGTAAAATTTAACCAGGTTTATTTAGTTCGAATGTTGCTTTAAATATTCAGATAACTCGTAACTTTCTTAATCAATAAAGCAGGCAAGATGTGGAGAAGAATAAGAGAAACTTGCATTTATAACTTCAGAAACTTTCATATTTGGACATTCATTCTTTTGCCCCAAACCTCAAATGGATTTTTGAGTTTCCAGACAGATATAACATTTTAACAAATTAATATTAAAATTTGACTTTATAAAAGTCGAAAGTTTTACTCAATTCTAGTTCCAGCATAGTTGCGACTAAAACAGCTAATGTCTGCAGAGTGGGGAAACTCGACTTTACAAATGCACTTCTTGGGTAAGTGTCTTTTGGAAACATTTTTATTTTCCATTAAAAATGCTGATATTCACTATCGATTTCAAATTATTGACAGTTTAGATAGAGTTTCACTCCATTGAACTGTTGATTTTACCAAATTTCAATTTTAAATAACTGTCAATTTGAACTCAACTAGTCGTTGAAATTTCCGTAAATATTAGGTCAAGGAGGTTTCAAGTCAAGTTTCACTTATAGTATTCGATATAACTGAAACTTGACCGAAGAAATATAAAAAGTTCTACTCAATTCGGATGCTGGTTTATTTAGCTAGAATATTTGTAGTTTGCTTAAACACACGCTCATGTTTGATAGTTCGTATAGTTATGGGACCTTAAGGCATAAGGAAGAATATAATAGAAAATAGACCTTATGCATGTTTAAAGTTTTATACAATTCGAATTCGAATTCGGATTTTAGTTAGTTTTCTCAGTCGCTTTTTTGAATGTTTTTCATGTCTATTTGAATTGCTTGATTTTCTTTTGAGCCAAGATGTCTTCAATTTTTGATAGTTTCTTTGAGAACCTTGACTAAAAGACGTTAAGTAAATCGGGATTTTTGCTTAACCTAAAATGTTGGAAATTGATTAAGATTTTACAAGTTTCGAATTAAAACAGTTACAGAATCAAAAATGTTCCAAGTGATGAATGAACCTTGACTTTATAAATGGAAATTGTGCAATATGTGCAGTCTGTGTATTAAACAATTTTAACTACAAACTTCTTCAGAAGAGTTCAATTTTAGCAGCCGTTGCTTGAAACTGAAAAGTTTTAGGGTCTTTTATGCAGTCTTGGAAAAAATATTTATGATTTCTCCCTCTATTGCCTATAAGCACGGAAAACTGATCAGTTTCAGTAGGTACTGCATTTTCATCAGTTGTTTCTATCCTATTTTGGGAGTAATTATTTATTCTCATTTTTTTTCATTCTCTTACCGCAACTAGTCTGGTTTGAGAATCGATCTCAAAGCTAGTTTGTAATCCAAGAGCATCAGCGAACTAAACAATAAATAATATAATTATATTCCGACAAAAGGCCGCATCCTGAATCCGTTACGAAGGAGAATGTTGAAAAGGGAATATATCTGAAATGCAAATTTCCAGAAGGCGGTAAATAAATATTATATACCGCGTTTCGGCAAATAAAGAGAAGACGCTTGAAAATTCCACGAGATCATTTAAATGCGAGAGCTGTTCATTTATATATTTTTTTGTTGTATTCGAAAAAGTTTCACTGAAGTTGGTTGGGATGTTTTGTTTGATTTTTATGATTCTTGTGGAATATTAACGAACGTCTTTACTTACGTCTTGCTTGTTGTCTGGTTACGAACTAAGACCATAATCGAGCCGTTTAATTCAAATTTCAAATTTCGAAAATTGGCAGGAGTGCGCTTTGTTTTCTTGAGTTGATTCAGAATGATGCGCTATGCTACTTTTAAAAGTAATTGGTTGCAATTTTTCATAAGATTAATTGCAAATTCTGCATTATTTGAAGATAGCTATCTATTTCTAGAAACAAATTAAATCCTCTTATCACTAATTAAATCCAAAAACAACACAAACATAGAAAATTGCAACGTGTATTGTTATCGAATAGCTTAACGGATCATCTAATTGTAAAAGTTGCGACACTTTAAATACATGAATAAAAACAATGTTTTCAAATGTCTAGAATGTTATAAATAGCATTTATAAACAAATATGCGTTTTGATTTAGTAGCTTGTTCAATAGTTCGCATTTGGCAGTTTTTATTCATGAATAAAGCCGGCAGTGGAAATAATTCAAAGGCAGGCGATCACATTTTAATAATGCACACACAGAAGCCATTTTCATGGAACAGCCGAAGCGTTAGAAATGATGTTAAACCGTCAAAGGTTTATTTGCGAAAGTTTCCAAATCTGCCAAAAAGATGAAGCGACCAACGTTCCCATTTAAACGATCTGATACATTTTTGAGGTTCGCATTCGAATAGTGGATTGCGTTATTTATTTATTACTCTCTAGAGATAGAGAGAGTTTTACGTATTGCTTTTGGAATGTTGAGGAAATTGGAATGCAGACTTGCTTACGAGCCGGCGATGTTTTATTGCTGCACTGGATCAACGTATTGGAATACTTTCAAATCTCTCACCCCACAACCAAATGCTCGAAACTTTACCGAATTAAATTTATGGGGAAAGAAATAATTTGAATCATTTTTTAGAGAGAAAAAGCGAAAAAAACCAGCAATTTACAATAGAAAATCAACTAGTTGAACAAACAGCAGTTTCGGGCCAAAATAAAATCCTTGCTAACACTTAAATTGAGACGCTCTGCGAGATCCACGCCCTGCTCTAAAAGGTAAGCGTAAATATTTTATTAGGCCCGTAATTAATCACTTTAAGGTTTCCATGTTTATCCGCGAAACCTGTACTAGTTTAAATATTTGAAACCATATTTAAATATGAATAACGCGATGGGAGGAACAGGCAGACATCTGGGCCAGGTCAATTTGCATTATAAGATTTGAAACGAATCTATCCTGTAATGTTTTGAAATCAATATTGTATAATATATTTAAATTATAATAGAATATTTTTGTGCCTTGAAACTTTTTAAGTGACGTATGAACTAAAAGGTTCTATGCAAAATCAAATTAACGAACTCCTGTTATTTGTATATTTAGGGTCTTTGGTGGTAAAATAAAACAAATACCCTCGATTAAAGCTGCATGAGCAGCAAAAGTCACTAATCAATCCTGCAACGATACTTCGCATATTGAAACGAAACTTTCTCTGACGGATTTCAAAGTGAAATGCCACATAAATTCCGGTTCACAGCTTTAATATGTTCCGTTTTGGACGTTTCGTAAAAGTGCCATTGTAAGAAGCGGCAATGAAAACTTTGCGAGTGATAAATGAAAACACGACTTTTCAAGTCAGTTCGTTGCCAAAGTTTCATTGAAACTCCATAGAGCGTTAACAAGCGTGTCACCGAAATAGGGAAACAATTAGAAAACTTCCTGCTGGACAAAGTTTCGAGCGAAAATATCGGGCGCAATATGGCGTTAATGAAATCCCATGGCAAAGAACTTTGTACCCCCTATTTTTGTTTTGCTTATTACGCCTTTAGGCAGAAAAAAACATCTTTTTGTTGCTTCGCTAATCACGTATTTTTAATTGGTGAATATTTCGCGAATTGCATTTAATTTGTTTGATGAAACATTTTAAGAGTCATGGGGCATGGGAAATTGAGTCTATTTGAAGCTGAAGCGGTATGCAGATGCAATATCGCTCCATAATGAAATGCCATATAACAGCAGGCATAAATAGAAATAAACTCACATAATTCCTGCTCATTAAACCCTTGAAACCGAAAATGCGTTAAAGTATATAAAGCCAAAGTAACAACTGGTTTAAACAAACGAAACTGACGAAATGTAAACGCGAAATTAATTTGACTGCATTTCTGCCAGTGCGCTGTGCAGGATTCGCAGTTTATTTAGTTTTGGAGTTTGTTGTTGACGTAGATCAGCGCTTAATTAGTCGCTGTGTTTGAAATTCAAATTGATTGGCGCTCGTATGATAATGCATGGGAGGGTGTTAAAATGTTCAACACGATTTTGCGGATTGATACAATCATTGCCCAATTATCGATGCGATTTATTCTCTTCCATATTAAAGCGCAGAAGTTGTCAGCTGCATTTTATGCCTGCGACGGTCTCAAATATCTGTTCATTTGCAAGCGAAAGTGGCTCAGTTCTGGAAATCAGATGGGCGAATCATCATTCATTATCTATTATTGTTAAAATGGAGGAATTCCAGTCCAGATTATGTAGCTAAGTTTCTGTTAGAAGTGCGTCTATCTTGTAATAACTCGCAATTTTTTGTCCCCTATTTATTTAGTAATTTGGCCTAAAAAGCAAACTTTGAGCTGCGAATATATGTTTCCTAATGATCCCAATAGAGCGCAAGTGAACATAATTCTGGAACTTATTATCTCCGTTCTCTGTTCTAAATCTTAATTCCAGGCGAAACTCAATATTGTCCTTTAGAACTCAATTTGAAGTTTCCTAAATGTTTTCCTATTTTGGTGGCGTGCTTGTTACCGGTCGGGGCTTTTGCTGAAATTTCAGTAAGAACTAACTTCAAGCGACGTGTTTTCATTTTTCACTGAAAGTTGGGGTTTGGGTAATGGTGTTTCCTAGCTCGGTAGTTATTTGAGGGTATTGGAAATTTCGGGTTTGGCTCAGTATATTCCAACAATTTGCCTTGGGAATGTTCGTTCGCCCTCCCATCCTGGAGCTTTTTTACCCGACCCGACATACAATTGAATTAGTTTTGGGGAGGATTATTCAGTATTTTGTTTTAATTACATTGTTTCATTTGTTCACTGCCCTACTGGTAAAAAGACAATATTTATTCTTAAGACTGTTGATCATTTCGCCATTTTTTCGATGAATGCTTCGGGCTGTTTCAGTATTTTGGAAAATACTGAAACATGTTTTAAAGTTGTAGATAAGTTCTATATTGTTGAGGCGGATTCATTTTTTACGAACTTCTTTTTGGGTATTTCGCTTCATCATTCAAATGTTTTAAAGTGTCACGCCCTAAAGTCGCTTTTAATTAAGGGATTTTATTAAGAAATTTTGCCCTTTTGGTGACTCTAAACGTCAGAGAACTGACTAAATGTGCAGAAACTGTCGCGCGGAAGAAAACGAACAAAACAATATTTGGACCTGGATAAATTTCGATAGCGATTCGATTTCTGTTGGAAGCGTTATTTAGTGCAATTCTTCCTTGGTTAGTGATTATTTTTACAAGAGAATTAATGCTTCAGATACGTTTTCTATGGGTGGAAGATCTACAAGCTCTCAGTTGGACAAAGAAACGTTTTTTTGCATATCAAGATCACACGCATTAACATGGACTTCGTATCTCTAAAAGTTTTTGATTTTTTCGATTATCTTGTTCATTTACAGATAGGTCTTCAAAAAATCAACCTTTAGGCATTGTAGTGATATTTTTAAAATTTTGAACTGATTAGCAGAATCTGATCTGAATCTGTTGCATTAATGAACGAAATATTTGAACCTTAACTTCACTTAGTTAAAAATCTTCCAGAATCATACATTTTGGGGACAATTCTGATTTGGGTAAATTTTCCTCTTAAAATGTCTATGAAGTTTCTGCTTCAGCATGAGCTCAAGATCGTAAGTCGGACCAAAAGGAGATAAGTTATCGCTGCAATACCACACCGCTGTTCAAAGCTGTGAATAAATTTAAAAACCGTTTCGAGCTTTTTCGTTTATCTTAAAATTTTTGGTGTTCCGAAAAACCTCATTTTTGTCCAACTAGCAGCTTTGCAGAGCCGAACTTTGCAAAATTATACATTTTTGTTAGTTGCCGGCCTGAAGAAAATCCACCTGAGATGCTTAACAAACACTGACGAACAAAAAACAAAGGATCTAGACAAGACATGATCAACAGACAAGTTTCAACATGTTCAGTTGATTTTCAAACTCCAATTTATTTAACAGTAAAGTTTCAAGGTTCTCCTTGCCGTTTGCTTAAATATAGAAAATTTGCAAATGAGAACAATTAAAAATTCAAAAAAAACATACTTTAAAGCGGTGAAGAAATGAAAAATGTATCGTATTCGATAAAACCCGGGAAATATCCCCTGAAAAAGGAAGCTACGATTGAACATGCAGCAAATAATCTAATCTGTGTTCTAAAGAATCCAAGTATATTTCGATCGGAGCAGTGAAATCCATATATTTATCCGTGCGGATTTTTGCAGGCCGTATTTTATAGAGTAATTTAATATAAATTTAAAATTCAATCATTCCGAATCCGGAGAACACAATATAAATATGCATTGATGGCATTGACAACATGAATGGCCGCTCTGATTGAGCTTTGCTTTCGAGTTTAGGCAGAAAAGCAGACCGTTTTAATTTTAATAAAATAAACTGCCGTTATTCCCGAATAGAAACCGAATTAATTGCTTTTGTAGTCATAAATTATTTAAATGAAGTCGAAACAGTAGTGGGATTTTATCGGGTAAATGATATTTTGGATGCGGCGATTGAGACGGAATTATATCAATATTTCCCGAAATTTCATTACCGATGCCAGATTTTGTGTGTGTAATTTGGATATGAAAATCACCTGTAGTATATGAGAATATTTCGTATCTTTTGGCCCCTTATTTATTTTAAAACTCCTATTGTCTCACTAAACTGAAACTTCCAGCTAACGAAATTTTGTCTAGAGGGTTCTCTAACTCCATCATAAAATTCCGCGGCGCAGTCAATATTTTCCAGCACAAGTCGGCTCAATTCAAAGTTTTCTAATTGTTTCTTTGTTGTGGTGACATGACTGTTAACGGTCTGTGGAGTTTCAATGAAACTTTGGCCGCAACTAACTTGAAAAGTCGTGCTTTCATTTATCATGGAAACTTTTCATTGCTGGTTGCAGTCTGTAATGGTATTTTTACGATCCACTCGAGAAGTCAAGGAAGTGTACCAGAGCCGTCTTTTTCACTTCGTTATGATGATTTTGAAACGACTAATGAATATTCCTCGTGCTTTATTTATTTGCGAAGGTTGGAACCTATTTGAATGTTTCAAGCATTTGGATTTTTAAATTTTAACTTCGGGATAAATGGAAAACATCGTAATACGCACAACAAACATTTATTATTTTGTCAGGGTGCAATTGCAATTGTAGCCGAAAATAAGTTGCACACAATTGAAAATGCGGATTTCTGGCTCTGTTCCAATGACCGATTATAACTTTTACATGATCATGAAAGTGTCTTCCATTGTCATGTGGGAGGCGCAAAAGTTCTGCCGCTTTAGTCTCAGCTTAGTGATGTCGAAGACGGAGGAATGAGCTAGTGATCAAGATAAAAAGCGTAATTTACTTCACATTTATTTGTTTACTGGAATAAGTGAAAAGCTGTGCTTGGGGCGAGTTGCATGGTCTACTGCGGGACTCAGTTCTTCAATCGATTGCCTAAAGGTTCGTTAAAGAAATGGTTGTTGCTGTATGCATTTTTGTATATTTTTATTTAACTAGCAAAGAAAGTCAAAGAGCGAATAGACATAATAATGTTTGAAAGAGTGGAAAAGGTCACATTAAAATTCAATGCTTCTTTGGGAAGGATTATGAGTTTCACGCCCTAAATTTTCCGTGTATCTTTAGAATCTCGTGCACTTTATGTGACTTTTGCGAATAGAATGGAAAAGTCCAGTAGTAGCTCAAAGGCGAAAGTACTTTAAGGTCTGATCGCCTCTTTAAGTTCTTTGCTACTTAATCACTCTCTGCCTGGATTATTACAACAAAAATGCGAGGTGATTAAATTCTGTTCGTCCCCTGGAATTTTGGGCACATTTTATGCACTATACATGCGGGGCGATTTGGCCGTTGTCGACAGGAAATTAAAAATAACGGCAGGTCACGCTCTCTCCTTTTTTGTGTGCATAGCCCAATAAAATCTGAATAAATGAATATATACATAGTATAAAAATACAAACCGAACGAAGGGTGTCGCTTTTATATGCCGTTAATCTCGACGGCTGGTAATTATTTGTCAATATATCATATGGTTGCAAGAATAGGCGCACGCTACCCTTTGTTGGTTTTCTTAACTCCAACTACTTAAAGAATCATTAGTTATGATGTGGTAAAGTTCAAATCGATAACAGCCCATGTATTAGTCTAATTTTCCACTCTAGATCGCTTTCTCTACACGGATTTACTTTTATTTTATTGCGCTGATATAAAGCACAGAAACAAAGCGAACCGAACAGGGACAGGATTTATCGTCATGGTGGTGCGAAGTTTTCTTTCAAAGCTTGATTAATCCCCGAGTTGCTTTAGCGCCAGCAACTAAGACAACCGTCCTGTCTTTAGATTTATATTTACCTCCGATATGGCTTACATACTTATGGAAACTTTCTACTGAGTAAACATTTTTTGTCACACTTTTTGATGTTGAGGAATATTTAAAATTATTTTTCTTTCATTTGAAACCACCGCATGATTTTACGTATTCGTCAACAGCATCAGGACGTAATTGACAAAGTAATATTGTGGCACAAAAAATTGCTTTGGTGTAAGCTAAATTGATTATACAGTATTAGCACGTTCGCGAAGCGAAAGCTGATTTCGTGCGTTTGTTCGCGCGGTCTGCATTTTAATATTTTTAAATAAGTGTCTTGGCTGTTCTTCTACATCAATGACATCTAGTTTTAAATCAACTAAGTCGAAAAATCACGAGAAATTTTTCTGAGAGAAGTTCATGGATTTTGGTTCGTAGAAGACGTTCGGTTTTCGAAATGACAAAGTTAACGGAACGAGAAAAATCGAAATTATCTGGATTGTTGGGTTTGGTGTTGGAATATCATCAAATACAGAAAATTTTCGTTGGAAGTGGAGGATTACAGACAGTTGAAAAGTTGGAAATTTTCTCAAAATGTCTCAAATTTTACATCATTTTCAGCTCACGGACGCGAGGAATGCATCGAACTCATTGAAAAACATGCTAGAAGTTTCAGATCCGAAATAATATACATTTTCGGCACATTTTAAGCGTTTTTGAGAGTTCACAACCTATGCGCGGCTATTTCTTCCTTATTATTGACCCAAACACTTTATAAATTCATATTTGTGACCTTCTTACATCGAAACGAACCGATTGAGCTCAAAAAACACGCATGTGAAATTTTGATTTTTGGTCGACATTTTTCCGAGGGTAGATCCAGCGCTGCCTCAAATAAAAGAATTTGAGCATCTCAATTTCCATTAAAATGTTCCCCTTTCTCCAGCCCTTTGTACGTGAAAGGCTGGAAAAATTGAATGTAAAAACAATGAAGCAAAAAAACAAAATTTAATCAAATCGCTCGCTCAAAATCATTAGATGCCGGAGTTGGATGAGATCCAGTTCCTGAAGTAGGAAACTCTGGCAAACACTGAGGGATGTCCTGCTTCGCATTGACTAGCTCCAAATGAAACAACACCAACTTCAACACCGCTAACCACCAATGGGCCACCAGAGTCGCCATTGCAGGCTCCTCGAGTTCCGGCCCCTGAGGTGCAGATGTGCTGAGCAGTGACGATGCTGCCGAAAGAGCTCTGGCAAACTGCGTTGGTCAGAATGGGGAGTTGAACTGTTCTGAGTTCGTTGGATACAGCATTGCTGGCATCGCTGGTTCTTCCTGCAAAGCAACTGGATGTAAAACCATCTGCGGAGTGAATAGTGGCTTTGGTTCCTACCCCATCCAGTGAGGATACCAGTTGATCCAGCGAAAGTTCCGGAAGTGGCTGGGGCTAGGGAAATGGAAGAAATTCCAGGAGATCCTACTGGGATACCGGCCACTCTCAGAAGAGCGATGTCGTTTTGAAGATTCGCCCTGTCCCAAGCGGAGTGAATAACACGGCCGTTGGCGCTCAATCGGACCTGAGTGGGTTCATCAACAGTGGTTCTGGGGTTATGTGCGCCCACCACCACTTGAACCACCAAAGCTCTGCAATCCGAATTATTCTCAAAACTTTCGGAGGAAATGTTGTTGGTTGAGGACGTACGAGTCAACACAGTGAGCAGCAGTCAAGATCCAATCGCCACTGATGATGGAGGCACCGCAGAAACTGAGAAGGTTCACAATCAAGGCAGCTTGATAGGGAAAAGCGCCACGGGCAGCAACTGTTCCTCCAATCACTCTGAGGCCACCTGGTTGAGGAGGGGCTGGGCCAATGGGCTCGGCGAAAAGATCCAGGGATTTGATATTGTCCCAGTCATATCCTAGTTCCTTTGATTGGGAGACGAGTTAATAATATTTATGTAATTAAATAGAAAACTTACTTCTACGGTTTCTGCAGCAGCAAAGGTCCCGAGGACACAGGCAATGGCAACAATGGCAATCTTCATTTTGGCACTCTTAGTTTAAGCTACCAAACTGGAAAGTCTAGGTTGGTTCGTTGGCTTTTATACCGAAAATCGAGACATGGCCAAATCCCTTTGTGAATTATTGTTTTTCTAATCTAGCTTTCTTTATCCATAATCTCATCGTTCTAATCCCGTTTGATTTAGAATGGTATCTTGATGGATCATATTTCAAGTGCCAAATATTGGCTACTGTGCAATTTTTTCGCTTGAGACCTTTTTGAACGGCGTCAGTGAGATTCACTTTTCAAGATAATATCACCATAAATTTATGAATTTTAGTGACAGAATAGTTGCAATGGGAAAATGATTTAAAACTCCATTGGTATTAATCAATCAAATGCGCAGGAATGTTATCAGTAGCGAATGAAACTTCTAGAGGGAAGTGATTGATAATCGGGGTTTAAGTGAATTTTTGGTGACGTACGCCCAGGATCTTTATCTCAAAGCGCTGTTTGGGTTCCAGGCCAAAAATAGAAGGACAATATTATAGTTGATACAGAATAGAATGTTTATAGACCAGAAAATGTCTTGGCAGGATGTTTGCTAAACGCGCTTGAATAAAATTCACCACCGTGATTTACTGCTGCGAAAGACTGTTTAGAGAATCCCTTTGCTGGTGGAACCTTAGATTTGTCACTCCAATCAGTTGAAAATAGAATAGAATTTTTCATTTGAGCCTGAACTTTGTCACAGATGCGCTCTTAATCGTTCTTCACAACATCAGTTTCCGGGCGCAAAGCTGATGCAACAGCAAAGATGTACAGCGGGTTTTTCATAGGTTGACACCCTCTCTAGATCATTTATTGCAACAATTGTAAATCAGTCGTTCAGTTGCAGCCGCGAATTTTCCCAAAATTTCCAAGTAATCAAACGGGAAGAGGCCAACTTTGAACCACCCTGTAGTCGGACGATTTTAATTTTCCCCACTATACTATTCATGGAATTTTAATAATAATTAAGCTACAATGAGCATTGAAATTGAACAATGAACATCCTCCGAGTTGGTACAATTTACATCCTGCCCCTATGCGCTCTTTGAAGTGACTTTCCCTTGCAAGTCAATTCTCTTTGGATTCAATCTAATTAGCGCTCCCCGTGTAAATGTCTTTTTAGACCATCTCTGTAGCTGTTGTTACGCCGTCTTCACTTAGGAAAATTCCTCCAGTTAACATCGCCCCCTTTCAATGGCTGGTGATTCTGTTGCAATGCGAAGATTGATGATTTTCGGGGCAGAAAAAAATCGTCACGCGGAAATTGATAACGCAAATGATTATCTCGAGGAATGAAAACGAAAACCATTATCCACTTTACGGTTGATCCCCGATGAATGCGAAGCAAGTAATGTAATAAGAGGGAAAACAATTTATTCCGGCAGAAAATAATCGGATTATAACAGTCGTCTTGAAATGTCGGTTCACATTCTTAGCCAACTTAATTTAGCCACCACCTGCCAGCTTTAACAAAGCGATGGGCCTGCCAACATTACTTTGCCATTAGGAAAAATCCTCCAGGGGTTTCCGAAAATAATTTATCTACAACTGAATAATTTCCGACAGCTTCATTTTCGGTTTAAATTCACCGAGTTTAAGGAAACTCGTATTGGCATGAGATTGAACAGAAACAAGCACTTTACTGGAATGTTCGGTCTTTTATATATTTTGTATGCTCAATTATTTAATACACATTTTTCATGGCACTGCTACAAATACATCCCAAACTCATTCAACTTGTTTATTTATTCACGCGAAACATTGCATCTAGACAAATTGTGGCCGAAATTCCATTTAGGAAAATGGATGTGTCAGATCCATAACATGAAGAGAACAAACCGGGCTCGACAATTATGTAAAAAAAATTGTTTCGTTATGAGTTTGTGGAAACTAATTCGATCCGACAACAGAGACTAAGCTTCAGGATATAATATTTCCTTGCTGCGTGACCTGCTGGAAATATATATATTTCGGAAGTAGAAAATGAAAAAAAATCCTTGGCCCTGGAAGGCGAAATAACGGAAGTACATTGATAAAATCTCTTATTGTTCACTGGTGGATTATTCAGAAGATCAATATAATGGCGTATGGACGATGTTTTTAATATTCTTCACTAAGTCGGCACTGAAGTAGACTAGATCGATTCATTTCAAAATGGAGCTTTTGCCTCAGATTTCTATTGTTGTTAAAATTTGCCTTGCAAAATTTTGTCTTCAGCAGCAACTTTGTAACTATTCAAATATACTTCATTTTTAATTAGCGGTTCCTTGTTATCTCGTTCAGCCGGTATTATCAATTTTCCCGAGTAATTGAAAAGACATCGGCAAAGAATTAATTAATTCCAATAAGCAAAGCTTCAGTGGCCACCCTTTTTCTGGCTTGAAACGCGTCGTTCTTTAGTAATTTCTGAGATTTGGCTTGTTGACGTCTAGTTTCCTCATCTGTAGGTCATTTGATGCGGTATAAATGTAACATTTTTACCTGTGATTTTCTCAAAGTTGATTTTTGAATGGATCTAACTTTAAACTTATAATGAGATCAAATACATTCGTATGTGAACTAGCTAGAGTATCTTAATGCAAGACTTAAGACTACCGAAATATAAAAACTTTATTTACCGGTTCGAAAAATTGTATAATTCGATTACAAGCCTTTATGTTAACTGTTCGTTTTTTTGTAATGTTGTCTTCTTCCTTCCTACCGGATCTGTATGGTGCATATTTGCTCTCCAGTAAAATACTTTTGAACCGTTGCGTCTAGTGATTGAACATTACTGTCTTCTGCGTCTTCTGCTGCATTTATTTAGTTTCCAGATTTATTTCCAGTTTCACTACTATTTGATTATTCCATAGTTTCATATAGAAGATTCCACATTTTTGCAGGCGGATGATTGGTGAAACACTTTGTTTGTAGAAAATGAAGATAAAATTGCAGGCACATGCTTCTGCCATCAGTTTGAATGGTGTTTCAAGTTTAACGTTTAGCAAGTTAATATGTCAGCTGAAATGTCGGGGTTTGTAACTGTGTGATTCCCCCCGGATTGCAGCCACTAAATATGGATTTTTGTTCTCAACATTGCGACCGGCTAATTGCTCCCTCGATACCGTTAACTTTCCCCAACTTCCAGATGACATATGATTAACGATACTTTGTTGGACATTTAAATTATGGTCTGGAAAACTATTATTTCTGTAAATGCGTTCGCTCGCCCTGAAGAGGCTATTAATAACAACTCGTTCGCATTTTTACGTTTCGCCTTTACAAAATGTTAATTTAGTGGAATGATATATCTGAATATTTCTCGGAAATAGTATTCGGCAGAGATTTGTGTGGGCTATTAATACAGCAGCGTGTTTTGTTTTACATCTGTTTTTCCTGTCGCTGGATGTCGGCTAAGTTGAGGATAAGTGTATGTTTGTTTCGATCATTAAGGCTGCCATCAGGAGTCATTAATTTCTAGCCTTCTGGGTGGGACTTGCCAAAACAGCATCAGTTAGTCTCAGAAGCGTTTTGATATTTCCACATGGGAGGAAAAAGAAATCCGCTTATATTTGATTTTTACATTCAGCGCGTTTATGGCGCATTATTTTCCCCGTTTTTCCGGCCTCGCAGTGTAATTGAGTGATTATTTACTCTGTTCCTGGCTTTAATTAAGCAAATCTTTGTCACAATATTGACGCTTTATGGATTAAGATTAAAGCTTTTATGCGCGCCTACATTAAAAAGCCGCAGGAGGGCGTTTAATAACATTTGCATTCGGGAAAAAACGAATTTTGCTGATGTCGAATTTACAGTTTTATTGCCAAAAAAATGACCTTTGTCAAAACAGCTTGCTCAATGTCGGTAACGTTTGAATAATTGGTGATTTTTATAATGAAGACATATAATATAGAAGTATGTTCGTGGCGTTGTCCCGTACTTCTGAAGATGCCGGAAGATGCAAAATTCTCGATTGTTCAAGAGTTGATTAATGATCAAAGCGGGTATTTTTCAACTGGTTAAGTTAATAAATGTAATGTAATTCTTTGCATGTACCGGAACGAATTCACAATCAAATTATTACCTAATTTCCACGCAAGATTAAAAGGGAAATTTGCAGGTTACCCCATTCATCCATAATTGATAATAGGTGGAGTATAATTCGCAATTCCACAGTCGCCTCCTTTTAATTATCTCCCCAAACTCAAATATTAGAAGTTTCAGCCAACGCTCTCTCTTAATTCCCAAACCAGCCCAGTTTCGCTCTTAAATCGATGCTCAAGCATTCAAAGGCAAATTATTCCTAACTTGCGGTCTGAGTGTGGGCAAATAAGACGTATTTTATTATAAAATTTACATTGCAAATTGAATTATGTACAATCCACTTGGAAGCTGTATACAGCCTGACTGATATGAAGTGTCCCATGATCAAACGACTGTATTTTTTCACTTTTTCACTCAGTAAACTGCTTATAATAATTACACATATTGGTTGATTGATTTGCCAGATATTTGCCAGAATTTCTGGTTGAAATATGGTTTTGATTACATAAAAAGTCCCGTTTGTCCGCTCTTCTATATTGGGGGAGCATTCGACTAAATCCGGAATATTAAAGACGCCTTTATTGGAAAGCCTAGCGGTTTACCCCAATATGGCAGCTATTATTGTAAAATGCCAATATACGAATAAATTTCCCTCTAGCAAGCCAACGCTGTTGATTATGCGCTTGAAACAACTTTGCTATAATGTGCGCCTTTTATTTACACCGTTTCTGTGCTGTTTTATATTTTATTTAAATTGATTATAACCATTCATTAACCATTCATCTCTGCACATCAGCAGTAATGGGGGTATTTGGTAGAGAAAACTTCAAGTTAACAGGAAAAAGATAAATTAGGTTTCAAGACGAGTAATCAACGATAATATATTTATGCGTCCCGGCTTTCTTTCGGAAAATCCCTTAAAAGCGGTGTCAATTAAACTGGCATTATTAGCTTAATTATATGCCGTGGAGTGTGTCAAAAATTCATTAGCTAATTGGCAAAAAACGTCTTTTCAAGACCCTCAACAACAAGCGTGAGCTGGCTGATTGTCGGCCCGTTCGTGACCAAGTCGATCAGGGCATTAAAGGCAGCGGCCAAAGGCATGGAGAATATCAAACAAATTAAAAATCAATAAAAATTACGGCGATGCAAATGATAACTTGCCTCAAAATGTCTATGTTTATGCATCATTATCTCTAAATACATAATGGTCTCAGAGAGGGGAGTTGAAAAAGTGGTGGGTAATAAAATTTGACTATTATTTATGGCTGAATTATCGACAATGTTTCGTCATCTTTGCTGAAGATTTTCCCCATTTTCATTCATTTATCGCATTGTTTAATTGCGTCACTGACCCTTCTTACAATGAAGGGCTGGGCTCATTTCCCTCAGACACATCAAAGCTCTCCGGACAAGTGTAATTCACATTTGTATATTAAAGAGCTCAGTGCCGCTGTGATGAATTCTGGGCGCAAGTGGGCATTAAAGAATCACCCTAATCCGCTTATTCGGCAATTTGAAATAATCATAATCCGGAAAATAATTTGCTTAGACCGTTCGTTGTATGGGGCAGCAATCGCCCTTAAAGGGCCAGCAATCGATAGCTTTGGGCTTTCAGGTCGGCAGCACCAAAAAGTTCTTATTGGTTTATTGAAATTACTGTTATTGCAGCATATATCGCCTTTCGCTTAATGCCGCCCTTACATGCGAATCCCCTTGGCATAAGGCAAATTGGTCGAAATTTGAGATGGCTTGTTACGCGCCAGATGAGACTGGAATATCATTATGATGGGAACTAAAGCCGGCTTTAATTCTACATTGCATTTAGTATTAATTTTCATCCTTATTAATCTATTAGATGTATGTACAGAGTGATTGGAAGTTGGCGTTATTTCTCGGGGGGGAAATTGCGACATGCACAAAAAACTATTTGGAGAGTCAATCTGTAAAAGTCACAGGTGAGGCTAAAGGGGAAACATAAAAAAATCGTCTTTCTGATGAGTTGAGAATAATTGAAAAATTGGTTTTCCTGTTGGCGTTCCAAGTCAATGCTATAAAGACGTGGGTAACAGGTGCACTATCATTACAAGATTTTGTGCTTAACGGTTATTTTTCTGTAACACGTTCCAACGTTGCAGTTCCTTTGGTATTAGGTTACAATATGCGGTTCCAAAAGTAACAGGTTCCTTTT